>NC_133400.1:24622000-24923333 GCF_047511655.1 Castor canadensis
ACCACTTAGTGAAGAAATTAATATAGTATCATGCTTCAGGTATCATGTCCAGTTGAGACATAAAGGTGTAATAAAAAAATGTATAAAGATGATTCCTTCTGAATTAATAAGCAACCATCATTTTTTGGAAGAAACTGCTACTGTAAGAAAACTACTGTGGAGCGCTATCATACAATAACAGCAGAAGATATCTCTATGTGGATCCATAACACTATTTGACTTTTTATCTCCTCACTTAAGCTATTTCATGCATAAAATGGGAATAGTGACAGCTGTACTTTAGTTGCTGTTGTATACAAGTTAAAGTATGTAGCTAACAGATGTTGAGATGTTTACAGGTTGTAATCACCATATTATTATTACTGACATTGTCATTTTGTTAAATTTCCAATGTCTATTATCCATAAAAGTTTTGCTTTTGTTTGCACTTGGAATATGAATTTTTTAAAGTTCATGAACAATGTTCTTAATATTTTTGATTTATAACCTGAAAGGTGCGGGAAACCCAGTATATTAAAAAATAACAACAATAAACAAATCCCCAGGACTTTTTAATCGTGAAGGAAAAGGTTATACTTAGTAGGCTTAGCACCAAAGACAGTACTGAACATTGAAGGTACATAATATTTCAAATCATTAGAAATTATGGTTCATAATTAATTTATTAATTTGCCAAATTTCACTTTGTAACAAGTGTCTGCTGCATAGCGTTCCTGTTATAACTTTAGTTTTGAACATTATAAATATAATCTTGTAATTCAGTGGTATGTAATTTTAATATTATGTAAGTAAAAAGAACATTCCCTTTCATCCTCTCATCACTTCCCCAAATTAATTAATATAACTAGTATGATTATGCAGGTTATGCTAATTGAAGAAGAATCTATTGCTTGAACACATTGGGTTACTGAGACCTTACTCCATGACTAGGAAGTGGAGCCAGAAAATTAGCTCACAGTGTTCAATTCAATGAACTTCTTCCTCAGACACAGTCCTATCCCAGTTTCTCCTTTATGAGTTTTAAATAATTTTGTCAGTGCATAGATATATATACTTCGTTTTATACACACCATAGTACACTCTTTTATTAATGTTCCACATGTTGTTTAAATAGCTGAGGGTATGTGGCATGTGCGATAGAGTGCCTGCCTAGCAAATTTTAGGCTCTGAGCTCAATTCCAACACTGTCCAAAAAGTTAAAAATCTTGAAAACAATCTAAATGTTCATCAATAGATAACAAGTACAAACAATACCATAATAGGTATCTTTATACACTTGCTGTCAAAGAGACAAAGATGGCCAGAGGAAAAATTTGTATTTGCAGAGCTGTAAACAAAAAAGCTGCATTAACTGAGAATTTAGTAAATACTCCCTGGATGTCCTCCAGAGAGATTGAGTAGAGTACCATCAGTGACATATTAGATTTTGTATTTTAGCTTATCAACTACTAAGTATTAAATGATAATTTTCCACATATTATAGAATAATAATATATATCTGCAGGTTTATTTTTAAAATCCCATTGGAATATTGATTTAACAATTTAATCATTAAGTAACTTCATAACATTGCATTTGTCCCCCATTAGACATTGAAGCTATTTCTTAGGAGAAAATTTCTGGAGCTGTTCCACTGACTTATTTGTCTATGGTCTGTAATTTTTCTCACTAGTTAGCTCAAGAAGCAAGAACATATCCCTTAAACACTCCTTTTCAAAGAAAAATGGCATAAAATGGAAACAAATGAACTTTTCTTTCAGGCAGATGCAAGCTGTCTACCTAAAATATGACCTTTTCTCTGAACTTTTTTCTCATGCTACCCCAGAGGGTGACATATGAAAGAGTAAGAATTCTGTACAAGAGCGGTGGAGATCGGCAGTTGTATTCACATTGCAGCCAAAAAGATACCAAACGGCCTCTTTACAATAAGAAAAAATCAGTTTTTTATCATACATTCAAGTTGCAAGTATGAAAAACACAATGCCTAGAGGCCACACTGGTATTCAACTATGTCACTGATCTCTCTTATGCCCTGTGCCAAAGAACTTGGTGATATGCATTTTATGATATGGTGGGACACTTAAAAATTAGAGACACTAGTAATCACAATTACTGTTGCTTGTGAGGAGGTTGGACAATATTTGTCCCTTGAATTACCTAACATCACTCCTGAATTACATGATGTATTTATGCTTTAAAAGAGGAAAATGTATTTAATAAAATAGAATATCATTATCTGCTACATTTAATGAAATTTTCATTCTAAGCTATTTTTAACTTCTCCAAATTTGAAAGAAAAAGTATAGCTGTGATTTAGACATTTTTTAAAGGAAAAATAAGCAATTTCTGATTGAGTATAATGCTAGGAGACATTCATCAAACCAAGTTACAAATAAAAAGGAAGACAGAAGTTGGACTTTGTAGATGGGCTATAAGGTAGGACATAGAGAGATCAAAATTAGATACCTGCTGTGGGCTATTGTAGGAGCACTAGCCAAAATGCTCTTTTATCTTACACTGACATTGATAGGACCTAAATTTCCCTTTACCCTTTTCCTCTCAAAGTATCAAAATGGAACAATGAACTGAAGTGGGACAAGTAGCAAGGTCAGAGTCAAGAGCCAAAGCCTAAATCAAGCCCAGAGAAGTCTCTATTTTATGAAACCAAACCACCACTAAGACTAATAATTATAAGCCACGTTTATAGCAACAGGCCACTTCATAGATTTAATGTCTAATATGGCTTCTTCAGCCTTAATGTCCCTGATAAACCTAAGTAAGACTGTCAAATATTGTCAGGTCCCAGACACCTATTAAGAAAACCATTTCTGCCGTGGCTCCAACTCCCTTGTGCCTTTCTTTTATCAGACAAGTTGGCTGCCTTTCCAGATCTTCTCTGACATGACTGTCAAGCAAAAGTCAGAAGATACAAAGATATATTTTGAAGAAATAAAAATTCTGTTGCTCTGTTATTTTCTGAGGCTGTTGTTTATTCTGTCAGGCATTATGCTAGCCTGCTCATTACTACCTATGTCAACTCAAAGAAAAGGAGCCATTTCTAACCCAACACTACCTCTTACTGCCTGTGTATCCATGGCCAAATTCAGTTCTTTTTTACTACAAGGTGCAGATTTTAAATCTACCTCACTGGAAATCATTATGTGGACATTAAGCGGTAATAACTATTGGCAAAACTTGACATTTATCAAGGGCTTCAAATGTTCAGCAATGTGAAAATTGGGCTTAATGGATAAGTAAGCCCAACTTCACAGTAGATGCTACTATCCTCATTTTGGGGATGAAGAAATGGAAGATCAAGAAGTTTCCAATGATTTAGCCTGAGTCATAATGAATATAAATGATGAACATTATAAACCAACCACAACTAATTATTAGTCTCAAAATTACAGCCTAATCATGGACAAAATGTTTGATCAGTTTAACTTTTAGTATATTCTCTTGGTTGCTCATGGAATCATATCCATGGTTGGAATGAGACTATTGTGTTAATGTTGTTTCATTGCCATCAGACAGAAAGAAAATAAAACTTCCATGCTCATTTTTCCTTTGCAAGATTTCAAAAGCATTGTATGCTTTTCATATTATCACTAATTGTTGTAATAGATATGTGGAAACAGTATTCATAGATATGTGGAAACAATATAACGGCTTCATGAAGTATTAATGTACTAATGGATGTGCCAAGCTATTATTGTCATTCAAATTGAGAGGGTAGTTTTTTTTCTTTAATGGCTTTGAGTGTTCATCTCCTTCAGAAGTTTTAGAATCTATGATACTGTTTTAATATAAGTACTTCCTATGTACTTGATATTTCAGGATTAAAAGAAAACTACCCCGTGACTAATGTGCTTAAAAGGTAGTGGTGACCATCTTATTGAAAACAGTAAGTCACCGGTTTGGAGCATCAGTGTTTGCAGTTGTCAAAGGCAATTAGCATTTAATTACTGACTGTGTGTGACTTGGAAACACCTTGATTACACTGGGGAATGGAAGAATTGCAATAATTGTTGAAATTAATACTCTAGTTTTACTTTTTTCCATGAAACAAGTATTGCAGAAGTGTTGGAGGAAAAGAGACAAATAGAAGCAGCAAGAGATAAATTACTAAATAAGTGCAATTTATTCTCATTTACTAAAATCTACCAGGTAATCTTTCATCCCAAGCATGCCATTATTAAAATATGCCAGTGAATGTATTTTTTGTATTTGAGTTGTGAACTATATTGCATATTGATAATTATAAAGACATATTGCTTACATGCAATGGGATATTAGTGTAATAATTAGAATATGTTCTTTGCCCATTCCTTTCTCTCTCTGTTTCTTTCTTTCTCTTTTTGTTTTGTTCTTGCAAAAGGTTCATTTATTTGTTTTTTTATTGTGTGTGGGGGGTACATTGTGGCATTTACAAAAGTTCTTACAATATATCAAATATATCATACCTGAATTCACTCCCTCCACCATTCTCCTTTATCTCCCCCTCCTCCCATTTTGCTTTCTGTATCTCTCTCTCTCTCTCATTTTGTTTTTATGAAGGAATCACGTCTATATTTTAAAGCTATAATGTGCTTTTCTTACTTAGCATGGAATTTGACATTTTTGTTTATGTTCAGCAGGGATTCCTGACATCATTATTAAAGGCATTTTTCCATTTTTCACAAAAAATTTTCAATAATTCTCCATTGTTTCAGATGTTTTTACTGCCAAATCTATCTGTGTTGGAAACATTTTCCTTTTCACACTATAATAATTCCTGATGATATACCATGAGGAATATCCAGAAGCAAGGGTGGTTGTTTGCTTTATGGTTTCAGACAATCACTTCTATTTCTGAAGAAAGAATCTGCACCTGAGTGTAAATTATAAAATCAAAACATGACATATTCATATGAACATCAGCTATATTTTTGTTTTAGAATATTGATATCAAGTATCTATACACTAGATGAAATAATATTTGGGTAAGCTAGATTCAAGTTTGGTAATAATGCATTTTTCAAAAATGAAAAAAAAAGGATGTTAGAAATACCCTCTTAAACCATCTAAACTTATGTGTACGTCAATTTCCCCATTCAGTTGACTTTCAGTAAGTTTCTCATGTGTTGCAGAGGTCCATTTTCTATTGCTATAACAAAATATCTGTGACTGGGTAATGTATAAAGAAAAGAGGCTTATTTAGCTCATACTTTTGGAGGGTGAACATTGAAGAAAGGGTCACTCTGTCAGTTTGCCTCTGTTGAGGGACTTCTAGCTACATTACAACATGACAAATGGCACTATGTTAGCCAACTTTTCATCACTGTGTCAAAAGACCTGAGAGAAAATCAACTTAAAGGAAGAAAGGATGATTCTGGCTCATGATTTCAGATGACTAAACCCATGGTCACTTGGATTCCTGTTTCTGAGCAAGAGTGAGTTAGAACATCATGCCAGGGAGCATGATGTATTGGTGCTGGGATTGCAGAGGTCCTTAACCTGAAAGGGCTCAGGGCAGGAATGAACAAGACAGGACACACAAAAGGACTCACTCACTCAGGAAGGGAATGACAAAACACATATTGAGAGGGCCAGCAGGCTGATGACCAACTGGCAAAATTCTATTCTTCTTAGCCAGTTTTATACAAAAGAGGAAGAGACCTAAACATTAAAAACACTCTGACCTAGTTGCAACTTTTCTGTTTTTCACCCTGCATTCTTACTGCCAGTGTGCTTGACTAAGTATAAACTTTTTTTTAGTCAAGGGAAACCATTAGCGTTCCTTCCCACCATGATAGAGGCATGGTGCACCTGCAGATTCTGGCCTTGTCAGAATGCTGCTAAGTCACAGTGACCTTGTCAGACTGTGGCTTTTGGTAACCAACATATTGGAGCAAATTTGGTCATTTCATGACAGCCAGGAATCCGAGGTGAGAGGAAGAGGCTAGATGAGAGCTAGTCCTTAGGGACATTTCCAACACCCCCCCAACCAAGGACTCATTCCTTTCAACTAGTTTCCACCTCCTAAATTTCTAACACCATCAAATTATGGACACATATATAGATTCCTCCATTGATAAGGTCAGAGTCCTCATGATCCAATCACTTTGCAAAAGTCCATTAACTGACAACCACTTGTTTAGCCAATGACATTTAGGGAACATTTTAGATCCAAACCTTAACAGGCATCATGATGGCAGCAGGTACAAGAAGAAGAGAGGGGTCACATTGCTAGAGAGGGAGCAAGAGAAATTTAGGGGCTAAGCTTGCTCTTTTAGTAAAAACCTACTCTTATGAGATATAAATGGTGTCCCACAAGAACTACATTTATTCTCCTAAGAGTGCACTCCCGATGACTTACTCATCTTTCACTGGACCCACTCTCTAAAGTTTCACCAGCTAACCATTGCTACTCTGAGACTAAGCTCTGAGCACATGAAACTTTGGGGACACACTCAAACCACATTAAAATCACAGCATATTATCTGCTGAATATTTAATAAAATTATTACTGTAAAAATTCTCTGTAACACATAATTAGATATTTTTCATTGCGTATGAAAACATTTTCCTCAACATGCAGCAAATGTTAAATTTATATTTATTATGATCAAAGATTCTTTATGTATTCTCTAGGCACATGAGAAGCATCTACTTTTTGCATTGCAAGTCAGATCTGCCTACATAGTAGAGAATGGTAAAATAGAGAAATTCTTCCCAACAATTTAAGCTTAATCAAAAAATTTCAAGACATGCTGCTGTGTTAGTTAAGAGTTCATTTCTGTGACAAAATAGCTTAATAATTCAAAAACAGGAAGGATTTATTTTGACTCATGATGTTACAGGTTTCAGTCCATGGTTACTTGGCCATGTTTCTTTGGGGGTGTGGTGGCCCAGGGCATCAGGTCAGTAGCTCATGGCAGAGAAGGCTGCTTAGTCACCAAGGAAGCATGAAAAAGAGGAAGTGGCTGGGGTCTCTGCATCCCCTTAAAAGGCCACTAGACCCCACTACTTAAAGGTTCCATTATGCCCCAACAGCACCACAGGCTGTCAAGCAAGCTTTAATCCATAGCCTATGAAGGCCATTTAAGAAGCACAGCCACTATAACTGAATTAGGTTTTAAAGAATACTTTATTTTGGGCTGCTATAAGAATGTGCCATAGTTTGGGTAGTTTAAATAGCAGACATTTATTTCTCACAGTTCTGGAGTTTAAAAAGTCTAAGTTCAAAGTGCTTTTGAGATTGAATTCTTAGTGAGATTACTCTTCTTTTCTTGCAGATGGCCAAGTTATGCTCCCACGTGGAAGAGAGAAGTTATGGTATTTCTTCCTCTTATATGAATGCTAATCTCATGATCGCGGCTCCTCATGATCTCATCTGCACTTAATGTCTTCTCCCAAATCCATACCATTGAACAACATGATTTTAGATCTCAGAACTTCAATATATGAAGTTGGTAGAGACACAAATCTTCAATCCATAACAGAGGTGCATTTGGTGCTGCTATGTATTTAATAACCATGTGAATTGCAACAACGAGGAATAAACAATTAAAAGATTTTAATATATAGAGGATATGACATGCAGGCATTGACTCTGTACTCTTGACATTATCCAAAGTACAGACAATCAGTGAACTGATTATAAGATACACCCATTCTGTTCTTTATTTCCTCATATGGGTATTTTCTGTGACTCTCCAATAACATTCTACATCAGTCTCACAAACTTTTTTGGTATTCTTACCATCAAGTTTGATTCTGACTCAGGATATTTGCTTCTTTGAACATCATTTCTTCCTCATCTATTTACAAAGCTGGTTCTGTCATTTTCTTAAGCTTTTTGCTAAAAAAAATCATTCATTTTATCAATAATAATAATTCGGATAAATAATTTATAAGACGTTCATTTAATAACACACTCAGAATTTCTTAAAATGAATGAAGACATCTAAATAATGTGAATAAGAATATGAAAAGGTCCCCAAGATGAGCTCAAGGTTTTAAAAATAATCCAAGGGTAAAAAGATAATAGTATTCCGTCCTTCCTTCCTTTCTTCTTGACTTCCTTCCTTTCACTTTTTATTTTTTTGTAAACTGGATATTAGTATACAAAGATCCCCATGATGAACTGTTAAGGCTTTTTTAAAAAAAAAATCCCAAGGATAAAAAAATGTATAGTATTACAACATTTCTTCCTTATTTCACTTTTTAATTTTTATGAACAAGTAGAGTCGTAAATCTTATTAGCTTGTACATATATGAAAATAACCCCCGAGCAATTAGAAAGATAATATTTGTATTATCTTTCTGGGAAAGAGAAGGTATAAGACAGAGAGGAATACAGGTAGGATAAAAGCATTAAGCTATATTAATTTAAAATATTCATATAATAAAAAATTACCTTAGCAAAAATGTTTTCTCTGATCTTCTTGAATAAAATGACTGATTTTCTAGTTTGTGTCCAATGCTAAATTTTTTTTGCAACAATTCCTACCATTTTGTTGTTGTCTGTTTTGTTATGGGCCATATCCTCATATAAAATTATTATTGATGTGTAGTATACTTCATTGGATTTTCATGATTAAATGAACTCATTACACATATGTAATGACACAAAAAAGATGTTCAATGAATGTTAAAAGTTATCGTTTGGCTTGTGAAGTACAAATACTTGGGCCACCTTGTGATGGAAAGCATAGTCATAAATCTTAACAATGAACCCTAACAAGTACCTAACAATGTCAAAAAGTAATTGGCAGAACATAATCAGTTTGTTTTCTAACCCATAGATGCCATGGTAAAATATGCCAGAAAATTGCAAATCAGGTTTTATATTTCACTGGATCTTTCATTTGGATCTCCCTACTAAGTCATGTTTCTTTAATCCCTAAAAAAGTTCTCTCCTGGACTACATACTGTTGCTAACACTAGGACATAAAAAATATTTCAATTTCTCAGAATCTGAATTTCTCAGAATCTGAGGTCTACCTAAGTCTCCTCTTTGCCAAGATTTAGAATTTAGGGAAGAATATTTATGGAATAATCTCCAAAGATTTCTTTCCATCCTCCAATCCACACGTGGACATGTTACTCCTCGCAAAAGGGATAGATTCTATTTTTGCCCCATGACTTGTTTGACCAACGGAAAGTTACTAAAGTGACATTGTAACCAATTCTGGGCTTAGACTACAAGATTGGGCATCTTCTGATTTTGCTTTCTAATAACTCAATCATCATATAAAGAAACTTGGGAGAGTCTCCTAATGATGAAAAGTAAGGTGGAGAGAAATATTGCATGCACAAAACACCATGGACATCCAGCTGGCTGCTAACACCAGTTTTCTAACATGTGAAAGAATCTACTTTAAATGTCACAATGCCAACTACATTTGAGTGGAGCCACAGGAGGGATTCCAAGCAGAGTGTTAATCCCTGAAGCAGAACTGCTTAGCTAATTCCAGTCACCCTACATAATTATGGAAATAATAAAATATCACTATTTTAGATCAGTAACCATGGTTCATTATATGGCAATAGAGAATTGAGGCAATGCTGTCCACATTCTCTGATTTAAACTGTGTCAACTACAGGGTGGGGATGAGATTGTGCTAGAAACATTTCACATACAGAAGCAGAGACTGGAGTACCTACTTTTTTCATTAGAAACCCACAACCTTTTGAAAGAATAATCCTTGATTTTTTTTATAGTATAAAGAATGCTAATCAAAATTCACTCTGGCAATTCAACTAATACAATTCTCAATGTCATCTGTTTTTTCACATACATATACTTTATTAAGTAGGTTTCATTTGACATGTGCATTACGAAAATTAAATAATAAAATCTGAATGACCTTTACTATTTTGCATGGAGCTGCTCTAATCAGCTTATCTTAGTTTCTCAAAGGTCGTCATCAGCTGTACTATGAGATCAGTTAATAATATATTAATATTTGCTTTGTAGGCTAAGGAATTATCCACAAATCAAAACACATAAACATTATGAAAATAGAGTTTACAACTATTTGAAGCTACTTGAGGGGATGAGAGTGCTATTTTTATACAGATTTCCTGCTTGTCATTAACTGCAGGAGATTAATAATATGAGTACAAAATGCTATCTCTTTACATGCAAAAGTCATATTGAAGAATGAGATATGATGTTCAGTGGTGGTGGTGGTAGCAACACTGTGCTAACGTTTAGATTGCCTGGGTTTATGTGCAACTTCTTACATTGATTGAAAGACTGCAGATAAATTCTTGGGCCTCTTTCAGTTCTTCTGAACCCTTTTCAGCTTACGTTTCTTATCTATAAATGGGAATAGTGCTCCTTTCCTAAGCCTGACAATTGTGTTGCTGTGAAAATCAATTGCAATATTGTTCAAAATGTTTCTGAACTTCAAAGGTCTTTATTTCAAAACCTCCTCAAAACTAATGAATTTTTTTATTCAATTGAATTTACCTCAATCCTTTTTTATCTGTTTAATAGAAACTCTCTCTCTTTCTCTTTCTCTCTCTCTGCCTCTCAGTCTTTCTCTCTGTGTGGTGATGAGGTTAAACAAAACTAGTATTGAATTTACCACCATAGATTACTAGCTAGAACTTGGATTGCCATTCTCTTAACTCTGGCAATTTCTTCAACTGCAATACAGGATAATCTTACGGGTGTGGTAGAACTTCACTAGAGTAAAACATTGTGCAGATCCATTTCTCCCACCTACACTCAATCTCTTCCCTCTCCTTTCCCAGCAGCGTGACCTCCACAAATAGCCATTTGTTGAATTCAAAATGAGAAGGATCTACAAGCGATGATAAAGTAGGAGGAAAGAGAGCACAAGTTATTTTCCACTGGCAGTGTTTCAGTTTCTCTGAGTCTAAGACTCCTGATGGTGTCTCTTCTTTCATATCTCTAGCTCCCACCGGCCTTCAAAAACTTTAGCCTTTGTTCTTCACTTTTAAGAGTGTTGAGGGCTTATCACTATCCTTTAATATAGCACCATCAAATTTAAATTTTTTATCCCTTGAAATGTTTAAATTTATTTAAGTTTTGTAAACAGTTCATTTATTTTTAGATAAACCTACTGGAATGTTACATCTGTTTTCTCCACAAGAGCTTTCAGGCTTGTAATCTTAGAGGGGAACCTGTCACAATCTCTAAAAATAATTTCTAAAAGTTTAGTGCATTTATTTTTTATAATTGCAGTAAGGTTGGTTAAAAAATGCCTGACATTTATGAACCTTCCCTTGTATTTGTTTTCTTCTTAACATTTATGTTGTTTATTTTGGAGGAAACAGCAAATAGTTGAAATCATTTGAAAAAGAAAAACAGGTGATAATATTTAAGGAGCACAACTGTGTAAGTAAAAAATTCTAGGAGAATATTAGTCTTCTAAGTAAATGACAAGATGTTGCTCTCATGACATCTCAAATGAGTAGTGTGATTAGTCAGTATATATGACCAATGCATATATATTATAATAAGTTTGACCAAAGCTCCCATTTTATCCATATCAACTGGGTATTTTATAAATAAACCAAGAGTGAAACTGCAAAGTCTCTCTCTCTCTCAAACACACACACACACACACACACAAAGTGCATTGTTGGTGAAGAATAACTATCCTTGTTCTTTGGCCATATAGTTGTATTAGAATTCCTTATTTCTGACATTTCTTTAAACATTTTATGATTGCCCTAAATAATGCCAGTGGCTTATTAAAATAGTAATTGTTTTTATAATACCTGACTTTCACCAGATTAAAAGAAAAATTTACTTAATAGAAATATATGTATACAGAAAATAAACAATGAAATTCAACTAGCTAGTTTATTAGATAGCTCTATAATAGATTGAGATAATAAACTTATAGATATCTAACTAGGTAAATAAGATTATATAAAGGTGAATATCCTAAAATGTGTTTGAATTCAAATGATTTTGATTGAAATCCTACTATGAAAATAAAATAAATCGCCCATCTTTGTTACAAAATTTTCCAAGCCACCATCCTGTTTCCGTGGGTTATTCAGTCAATGTTTTCTTTAGAAGATATAATTTTCAGCATTTCCACTCCTACCATCCAATCATCCCTCCACATGCCTATTAAACATCATCCAAACCACTTTATTGTGATACACCTATATTGTCGCTTCTTTCTTTTTGTTTGTATCTGAAATGGAGCAGACATTTTGTTTACCAGAGACCACAGGAAAGTGAATTCATTTATTGATTGACATTATCAAGCAGGCAGACAGACACTGTAGCAGGTAAAATTGCTTTTTTTGTGTAGTTGTATGCCAAACTTTAACAGAGAAAGTGATGTGCTTTTGCCAGGTAATGTGCCTTAAAAAGGCTGTAAGCATTAATGGTGTTAGATCAATAATATTACAACCATAGGTAAAATGTGACTGCATATATTATTAAGATATTGTACAAAATGGAGTGGCTCAAAGGACTTTGAGAATAATTGCCATATTATCAGCACAATAAAATGCTAATGGAAATTTTGTCATACAATATGCTGTGTACAACATGATGCATATATTTCTTTTCTGTAAGATCTGAGTGGCTTCACATTAATGCATATACAGACTCCCAACTACCCCATCACAGTCTCATCCTCTTCTTAAATATAAACCTAATGCAGAAGGCAAAAGATGGTATTATTTCTCTATTCATACATGTATTTTTTCCAAAATATCTCATGAAATGAAGTCAAACAATATCATAAGCACACCTTATTATCCTTTAGTTTTTGAATATTTAACAGTGATTTAAAGACACTGTTTTTTTAAATATCTCTTATTCATATGTGCATACAATGTTTGGGTCATTTCTCCCCCCTTCCACCCGCCCCCTCCCTTTCTCCCTGCCCCCTCCTTCTCCCCTCCTACCCCCTCGCTTCCAGGCAGAAACTGTTTTGCCCTTATTTCTAATTTTGTTGTAGAGAGAGTATAAGCAATAATAGGAAGGAACAAGGGTTTTTGCTGGTTGAGATAAGGATAGCTATACAGGGAGAGTCATAGCATTGCTTCCATGTGCATATGTGTTACATTTTAAGGTGATTCTTCTCAAACTTATCTTTTCTCTACTTTCTGGTCCCTTTCTCCTGTTGGCTTTTGTTACTTTAAAGTTTCTGCATTAGTTCCTTTGCATTGAGGACATCAAATGCTATCATGTTTTTTTGGGTTTCTTGCTTATCCTCATAATTTCTTTGTGTGCTCTCGCCTTATAATGTGACCAAAGTCCAATCCGCTTTCTGTATTTGCCCTTGATGTAAAGTCCACATATGAGGGAAAACATTCGATTATTGGTCTTCTGAGCCTGGCTAACCTTGCTCAAGATGATGTTCTCCAGTTCCATCCATTTACCTGCAAATAATAAGACTTCATTCTTCTTCATGGCTGAGTAGTATTCCATTGTGTATAAATATCACATTTTCTTAATCCATTCATCAGTAGTGGGGCATCTTGGCTGTTTCCATAATTTGGCTATTGTGAATAGCAAAAGCACTGGTTTTAATATTTTCTTCTGAACAGGTTGTAATATCAGATGTTATATCAAGGGAATATTGATGATTTGCACCAAATAAAACCTTTATTTATTAAATGATTCCAAAGGTAAGTGAATATATTTGTTCAATGAGATTAATAAAATGTGAGCTAGATTACATCATTGTATTAAATGAATGTTTCTTAAAGATTATTGTTTAAGTTAACTTAGTCCCTATATTTTCTATTTAGAGAATATGGATATGTTAATAAATAAGAAGTTAGAAATTTTGATTGATGTCAAAGAAAAGTTCATAGATTCAGATTATGCACATCCTCATTACCTCCCTACTTATTTTCATTTCTTTAAATGCTAACTATTGAATTTATTTTAGTCTATTGGAATCTGCATTGTTGAAAAAAAGTAAAGGTAAAGAAGAAAAGAAACAAGGGAGGGCAAAAGAAAGTACAAGAGAAAGAGAAAAAAAGGAAAGAAGGAAGGAGGAAGGGAAGTAGTGACGGAGGGAGGAAAAGAAGAAAGGAAGAAAGGAAGGATTGGAGAAAAAATGGGAGGAAGGGAGGAAGTGAAAGGGAAGGAAAGGAGAGGGGGAAAAAGAAGGTGGGAGGGAGAAAAGGAGAAAGAATAAAGAAATGAAAGAGAAAGGGAACAAAAAGAGATGAGAGGCAGACAGGCAGTTTAAATAAGGGGAAAAATTCACTTACTCATGCATGTGGAAACACAGGCCAGATATGGGTAAAATACTCTTGAGGGCATTCAGGAAGAATCTTTTCACCCTAACTTACATCCAGTTCTATTTCTAGCTCAAAGAACTTGAGCACAGTATTCCTGGTATCAATTTTAGCTTGTGCAAAATACAGCTGTCTAATTGCTAACTGAGAGGGGAAAAATACTTTTTTCCTTCAAATTTCTGATGATCTCCATTGGTTTCTAATCCTGTCACATCTTTATTTAAAAAGTGCATTTCTTTTGTCTTTCCTAATAACTGGATGAATTTGTTATTGAAATAAGTTCCTATTATTTCAGTATTCTAAATTTTGGTGCTTAAAATACAAAAGAATACAATGTGATTTGGTACAAATGGAAAATTATTTCTCAAGTTTTCAGAGGTCACATTTTATAAAATATCAATGTAGAAATGTGTCTGTTCTGAATAAAAGTCAGGAGTGTGGAAAGATGAATTATTTTGTGGGACAGACATGTCCGTTTTCTTATCTTGATGTGAAGCTTCATTACAACTCAACTCCAGAATTGATGAATTACACCGTGTGCACACCAACCTTGCGTAAGTTAAACACAGGTTGACTACAGACATATCTAACTTAAAAAAGTGGAAGCACATAGTGTCCGGTGCAAATAGACAAGCCATGTCATAATAGAAATTATCAAATTTCTTTTTGTTAATTTGTTTTATTTTATTGGATCCTGTGGAAGGAAATGCATTGGCATTACTATCAACCATTTAAAAAAAAAAAGACAAAAAGGCAGAGTATCTTGAGTACCTAGAAAAAGTTAATCAAGCAAAAAACTGATCAAGACCTATACCTATTAATCACAAAACAGAAATCAACAAATTCATTCTAAAGCTCTCTTGGGGCTAAAAACAAGTGAATGAATGTTAGTAAAGCTAAAAATATTCAACAACCATGAGCTTGAATTTGTTCTTCCAATAGAAAGAGTCAGGTCATTTTATTTGAGCAGCATTTGCCTACATGTCCTCCATGGAACATTCTCTTGACTTAGACCAGGGAATTTTGAACTAAAGACTCCATTTTAGTCTGTGTATGGTAAAAAGAATTGATTCCACTTTGTTTAATCCAATACTTAAGGGGTGGACAGTGAGAAAAGTTATTTAAAGCCAGAGAGACAGATGGTCAACCACTGTGTAAGTTAGAGTAGGCTGAAAGGAGAGCTGAATGACCAAAATAACAGGAGCTACCAAGACAATGTACATACTTATACTGTCTTTGTGCCTCCAGGAGTAGATCATGCTTAGAGTCATTTAAAGATACCCATTAGGAAGAGGCAATCTTTACATGCCCATTTGTGTTTATATTCATTTTAATATTTATGTAGAACATTTTAGTCCATATTAAATTATTCCTGGAAATAAAAAATACAATCAAAATGAGAGTAAAGTATAAAAATTTGTCATAATCAAAGCTTGGAGAATGATTTTTATAGTAGAAAGAAAAGTCATTAAGAGTGGTGATTTAGGTTTAGCAGACACTACTTTGAAGTCACATAATACAGATAGGTGTGTCAGAAAATACAAGTAATAGACTGGTCATCAAGAGAGTTGTAAAATTTCAATTGAGTTAAAACATAGATCCAATGATCAAAACACCTCATCAGATTATATACTGCTGACATTTAAAAATATTTTTCTTAGACTGATCATCTAATAACTTAGTAGAAGTGGATTTTAGAATCTTGGCATTTCATGTGAACAATTTCATTTAATTCTCAAATCAGGTCTATGGTATAAGTTCATATGAACCCCAATTTTTAATTAGAGATAACGTTCTTTACCTAGTGTCACCTTCTGCCTGAGCAGAAACTGAACAGAAGTTTGGTTGACCACGCTTCACATGTTCACTATAAAAACTTTACTCATATAGAAAAAGATGATTTGAAATTCTGGGGATTATTTCTGATGAGCAGATGCACTTTATAGATTAAAGAACAAAAAATTTATCTATATTTAAAAATACACCAGCTTCTTTGTTATAAAAATAATAATTTTATATGCATACTTCATTTTTAACATATTTTATAAATTAATACATATACCTTATTTCTGGGAATAAGTTCAGAATACTATCTGGAGAATCAACACACTTTCTCCTCTCTACTTGAGTCATTTTGGAAGCAATAATGCATTTTTTAAGTGTTTGTAATTATTAAGTGTGTCCAGGGACAATTGCCATTTTGCACAATTGCTCTCTATACTATCTTCTAAACATTGCTAGTCTCATTACTTTAATTATTTTTTGTAATTGATTCCTAAATGTTACTATTTGGTAATTTAATTAATGATTCCATAGTTAACTTCATGGTTGTAAAAGTAATTTTTAAATGACCTTTCAATTTTGGTAAATCAAACCTGGATTTGAATTTTTGTTAATAATTATGAAATTTTCTCCCAGAATATAATAATGATCCTTGGGGAAATTCCTGTTTTTGTAAAGTAGATAGCATTGAAAGAACTCTGAGCATTGATCAAACGGAGCAGTTCTCCAGTGATTAAAGCATCAATTCTTCCTTTGATGGGTAAAAGGGAAATAAAAGATAATTACAATCAAAAAGTGATCCTAAACATTAATTAGTTTCTACTTCTAAGTAGTTTTGTATCTGGGGGGTGGGGACTATCAACCATTGTTTCCTCTTTAAAACATGAATCTGACCATGTCACTCCCTTGCTAAAATTCTTTCAGTGAATTTTCACTGTGCCCAAGATGAAGTAAAAATATTTAGTTGCTTTATCAACCTCTGACTAATCATGTACACTAATTCCATCTCTCTTCCTGCCCCTCTCCGTCCCTTCTTCCCCCCACTTTCTTCATGTTACTGTTTGTTTTAGCTTCTCCTCATTCAAAATAACACTTCATTTACATTAATATTGTCTCTGTCTCTGCCTAGAAAGCCCTGTTCTCCTATTCTCAATGAATCAATTTATTTATCCTCTCATAAAGAAATTCCTGACAACTCATGCAATGCCAAATACTTTATTATTAATCTAATAGCACTATGCATACCTTGATTGTATCAATTAAAATTATGAACTTTAATTCATGTGTAGGACTATCTCATTCAAGTATGTCTCTTCTAATAGACTGTGGTGTTATTTTTTAAATTTTGTTTTGAGAAAAGTTCCTGCTATGTAGATCAGGTTGGCCTTGAATTTGTGGTCCTCCTTCCTCAGCCTCCAGAGTGCTGGGACTATAGGCTTGTGTCACCATGCCCAGATAGACGGCAAACTTATATGGCAACAATTGACCATGTGTACTTGAACTCACTAGTGCTTTCTAGACGTAACATAGAACATTATGAGTTGTAATATGTTAACTATTATTCAATATTTTGAATTATTATGATTACTATAGATGCATTATGAGAATTCAATAGATTGGTATAGATGAATTGATGACTAAAAAATTAGCACATAGAAAGCTTTCTGGCAATTCCAAGAATATACTTCAATGTACATAAATTTGTTGTATTGGAGATTAATACAATCTTGTGCCTTAGAGATAGACACAATTGTGTTTGTGTTATATATCTTCAATTAAAGTAGTCTCATTTTATAGCAGACATAAGAATATTTGTAAAATTTAAGGATTAAATGAGCTATTTTTCATAGAGCTTTAACCAAAGTTAGTTAATTAAAAAAGTACTGTGAGCATACATGTTATCAATTTATGTATTCAATGCACATTTATTGAGCATACATTACACCTTAATGGTCTTTGTGTTGTGGGTTTTAAATCTGAATTCTTCTGAAGGAATATCCCTTGGTTTCACAAAGTTTCTCTGTTCCTATACTAATTGTAATATCATCATAGTTACAAAGCATTTATTGAAAAATCCATCATAAATATAATGGAAAACAATAGCACCTCAAATTCATCTGCATGATGGGCTATATTGGAAGAAAATCATTGTCCTTCCAAATATGTATAACTGCATTTTAATGTTAAAACTATTGTTATAGTCTAACCTTTAGTATTTTAAATAGATTTAAGATCCACAGACTCATAGGTGTCATGATGATCTCATAATTTATTGTGTGAGTTACTTTTACTAGAAATGTCTTTAGGAAAGACAATGCTTTTCTTCCTATTTTTCTTGACTGGAGAACTGTGCTTTGTTTCAGTGACCACTCCTGAAAGAGAGTGGGAGATTAATGAGCAATGTGAAGCATTTCCAACAGCTATTAAAAAAGTAGTGACCAAGATTTAGAGTACAAAAATACCAAGCTATACATAGCATAGCAAATGTTCAGCTTGGAATCTGAGGTAGTTGCTCTGCCTATAATATGCTCTGAATGGTGGAAGAGAGAGAATGAATACAGTAAGAAGGTCACCAAATTTGCAGCACATTTTACAGGTTGAGATTTGTTCCTATGTAGATAGAAACTAACAATATGAATGATTCTTATTTCATTTTTTTTGAACATAAAATACCTGTGACCATGAATAGTAAGCTATATTTTGGAAAACTAAGATATTATTCACACACATATGCGTGTGTGTTGTGTGTGTGTGTATATATGCATATATATGTGTGTTTGAGCATATACATAGATTGATATACATAATATATGTGTGTACATATTTAAATATATAAATAAAATCAGGCAAAGGATAAAAGCTTCAGACAGCATTGAAAATGAGTTCAAGAAAATGAAATACTGGAAGTAGGTCAAGATGGTGAATTAGAAATTTCATCTACTTGGTTCTGTGAATGACAAAAGTCTGAGTAACAAATGGGAGACTATATTCTGAAGCGAGACAGAGAGGAAGAACACTGACAATAATAAAAGAAGTCAATGGACAACTGAAAACATGGATAGACACAAAAGTGATAGAGAAAAGCAGAAAACAGTCCTGAGCTCCCACACATAAGCTCAAAGTAAGCCAGATGACCCTGGTGACAGACTGGCAATATTAGCTGCAGTAATAACTCACACCTCTCACAAGCTATAAATGGAGTGCAGGGATTTGGTGAGACAGTGACTGCTCTACTGTGGAAGGCTAGCTTTGGTGAAAAAAAGGCATTCTGTCACTCCCCTTATCTAGAAGAGCAATAGCAAGACACCATCCTGAGAGGACATCTATTGGGACTGATTGAGACTAAGCAACTCTGGAGACTTGAAAGCTCAGGGAGCCTGGGAACACACTGCCACAGTGTCTGGGTGGGAAAGAGAAAAGACTTGCCTATGAGAACTGCATCCTCAGACAGCCCAAGCTCTCTGAATCATTTGATTTCCATAGCCTCTTCCCCACTACAGGAAGGTTAACTGCTGGAGTCTGAAATTACTGTTACCAATGGTTTGAGTGCCTTATTCCCTCAGTTCTCCCCCTGCCAGTGCAGATATCAATGTTCTGCTTGCTTCCCTTCCCCTCACACTCTAATGTATTTGAGGGATGACCCTAGTGACAGAAACTGGGTGTCTTAGTGGATCAAGTTGAAACTTCCATAACCCACAGGCTATGAAACTACTTGTGGCCAGCAGTGACTTCCAGTAACTAAAGAAGTTCCTTGAAAGAGAAAAGGCTCAGAAATAGTCAACTGACCAGTCCAAAGATACTCCAGTTACTCTCCTTTGATCTGAGCAGTACTCGGGATTAGGTCCGGTGCCCTGAACATGTGTGTAAGTGGTTGACTACTGAGTCATACATCCAGTCTAGTGGTGAGAAATTGAACATTAAACCTACCACTGTTACTGTCCTGCTGGAACATTGAGAATACTTCAGCTGAAAGACTAAAGGTGATTAAAACTTTCAAGGAATGCCTTAACCTAAGATGTGTGAATTCCAATGAAGAAACAAAGAAATATAAAAAATAGGGCAACATGATAACTCCAAAAGTAAACAACTCCATATTACCAAATGCTAAGAGTAGTGAAGTGGATAAAATTTCACAAAAAATAACTTAAAAATGATTTTAAGAACGATCAAAATGAATAAAGAGGAAATAAATAATGCCTGAGTGAATTCTAGGAAAATACAAACATATAACCTAATGAAATGAAGAAGAAATGAAGGCATGAAACAAGAATTCAATAAAGATATAGAAATTATAAAAAAAATCAACTTGCAATTCTGGAAAAGAAAAGCTAAAAGCTAACCAAAAGAAAACTCAATTGACAGACTCTCCTGTTGACACAATATTAGGGCTTGAATATAAGGTAGCTATATTAGAACATGTAGATGAAGATGAAGAAAAGAAAAAAAGTACAAATGAAACATTCAAGACCTCTGAGATGCCATTAAAAGACCAAACCAACAAATCACAGTTGTAGAAGGAAGAGAAGAGGTACCAACTAAAGGCATAGAGAACATGATCAATAAAATAATAACAGAAATCTTTCCAAATCTTGAGAAAGAAAAGATCATTAAGGAACAACAAAATGTTGGTGTAGATGAAGGAAAAACAAGAGGTCTTACTGAACAACAAATGAAATATTTATAGACGATATGTACAAGGAGATGAGAAAGAAAGCATATTACTACTACAATCAATCAACCAATCAAAAAAAAGCCGGGTGCTGTGACTCACACCTATAATTATAGCATTCTGGAGGCTGAAACAGAAGAATATTGAGTTTGAGACCAACTGGGGCTACATAGTGAGCTCAAAGCCAGCCTACACTGTACAGTGACATTCTGTCTCAAAAGTAATATCAAAGAATCACAAAGGAGAATAGAGGAATGAAGAAAAGAGAGACAAAATACAAGAATTAGTAAGTTCTTCCCCCTAATTAAATGCTTTAAATGTAAGTGTATGTAATTTCCTTTTCAAAAATATATAGCACCTGAGGAGAATATAAGGAAATGGTGTAAGAGGGTAAACGTGGTAGAAACATTATATTATCATGTATGAAAATGGAAAAATAGGACCTTTTGAAACTATTCCAGGAATGGAGGGCAGATAAAGGAAAATAAAGGAGAGAGGAGGTGAATTCAACTATGACATATTGCAAGAACTTTTGTATATGTCACAATATGCCCACAGTGAAACAATAATATAATAGAAAAGAAAAAAAGATAACAGGAATAGATTCATAAATAAGGTTCAAAGATGTCGTTTGGATTTAAAGAAATACTTGAAGCTGAAAATGAAGTTGTGAAAAAAATAAAAAATTATTCCAAATATTGAGACAAAGAGTGACAAAGAGTATGGATCATATATTTATTTCGAACAGATAAGGAGTTTAAGTTTAAAAACCTATCAAATGACAAAGAAAGCCATTACAGAATAACATATGGGCCAGTTATTTGGGAAGATATCACAATTGTCATTATATATAGAGAGATAGATAGATAGATAATTATGTACATATATATACACTAGATGTCAGAGTACCAAATTGATAAGTCAGACATTATCAGATATGAAAGAAGAAATAGCAAAACAAAATAGTACAAGACTTCAGTATCCCAATTTCAATAAAGATAGAATTGCTGTAGAATAAGTGTTCTTTTCAGCTCAATGGAAATTTCTGTGGAGAGAATTTGTGTTAGGTCACAAAACAATTCTTCACAAATTTAAGAACACTGAAATTAT
The DNA here is from genome assembly GCF_047511655.1 of Castor canadensis. Taxonomy (NCBI): domain Eukaryota; kingdom Metazoa; phylum Chordata; class Mammalia; order Rodentia; family Castoridae; genus Castor; species Castor canadensis. The sequence goes on from NC_133400.1 coordinate 24,643,803, forward strand.
ACTAGGTGATTATTACATCCACAATTCAATGAAAATAGGAATCAATTGCAGAAGGAAAACTGGAAAATTCACAAGGATGTAGAGGTTAAATAATATATTTTTGAATAACTAGTGAGTAAAAGAAGATATCAAAATAAAAATTGCAAAATATCTTTCAAAAAATGAAATCAAAACAAACAAACTGGGACAATGCAGCAAAGCAATGCTAAGGTATAAGCATATAAAAATAAATGTCTACAACAAGAAACAATAGAGATATCACATAACTTGATCTATAAATAAATTAGAAAAACAAGGATGAATTGAACTCATAATATTGCTTGTACAAATACAACAGGTCACGCAAAACAGAGCTCACATGTGAGAAGGCGGATTAAAGAAGGAAGTTAAGAATGCGAAAATGATTGATGTACTTCCCACAAAAGAATGAATATAGAATTTTTCAACTTATTGAAATCACCATAATAAGGGGACTAAGGGAAAAAGAAGAAAAATAAAAGAGGTGAACCAATTCAGTTATAATACATATCTGCATGCAAATGTCCCAAGGAAACTCTCTGTACAAGTACCTTAAACAAAAAATGTCACTTTTTTAAAGTTACAGAGAACAGGAAGGCACTATAGGTCCTGTCAGGGGGCCTGGTACCTGTGGAAGGGGGAGGATGTAGGGAAAGTGTGTAGGAGGGTGAATATGGTATAAATACTGTGTACATGTATGTAAATGGAAAAATGAGACCTGTTGAAACTATTCCAGGAATAGGAGGAGAGGTAATAAAGAGATTTATGTGAGGAGTGAATTCAACTATGATTTACCTGATTTATTGTAAGAACTTTTGTAAATGCCACAACAATAAAAACAAAAAGAAAAGAAACAAAAAGAATAAATTGAACTCAGCAGAAGGTAGAAAATAATGATTAGTATGTAATAAAGAAGATATAGCCCAGAGAAAATAAAAGATTAACAAAATTGAGTTGTTTTCTTGAAATGATAGAAGATTCACAAACTTTTAGCTAGACTATAAAAACAGACAGAAGTCTAGAAACTAGAATCAGAAATGAAAGATGAGAAATTGCAACAGATACTACAGGAGTTAAGAGGATTTTAAGAGACTACTCTGAATAATTATATATTATTGAATTGGATAACCTAAAAGAAATAGGTAAATTCCTAGAAACACATAACTTCTGAGGCTGAATCCTAAGTATAAAAACTTATAAAGACTGAGAATGAATAAGGTACTTGAATTACTAAATACCTGCAGTAAAGGAAAGTCCATGAACAGATGGCTTCATTGGTGAATTAATTTTATGAGACCAGTAACATCCTGGTATCAAGCATGCTACACAAAAACACTACAAGAATAAAAACCATAATTGAATATACATCGTGAGTATAGATGTAAAGCTGGCAAGAAAAATACTAGCAAATCAAATTCAACAGCACTAGAAAGTTCATATCTAAAGACTAAGGGAGGACTTACCCCTGCATGCAAGGGTGGTTCAACACAGGCAGCCAATCAATGTGCGGCACCACATTAGCAGATTGTAAGATCAAGGTCACATGATCATGTCAATAGATGTGTAAGAATTCATCACCATTTCATAAGAGAACTCTCACAGAACTAAGTATAGATCAAATTTGCTTCAACATAATAAAGGACACATCTAAAAAGTTGACAGTACCATAGTAGTGGAAAACTGAAAATTTTCCTGTAAGATAAGGAAAAGAAAGATGACCACTCAATATCATTACTTCTATTCAAAATAGAACTAAATGTTCTTCCAGGGTGGTTAGTCAAGAAAAATAAAGGTGTTCAATTTGTAAAGGAAGAAGTAATGTTACCTCTAGAGATGGCATGATGTTTTCTGTAATGAACTCTAAAAACTCCATAAAATTACCTAATTGGAAAACCTGGAATGGAACTAAAAAACACCCAAAAGAAAGCATGGGGTAATGCTTCATACCATTGCTTTGGCAATTATTTTTTGGTACAACACCAAAAGAAGAAGACACAAAATGATAAATAGATCAGTGGGACAAAATCATACCGGAAGGAACTTGCAAACCAAGCAAGCCTAATAAAAAGTAACCTAACAGAATTTGAAAAAAATTTAAACCCATACTTCTGTTAGGGAGTTAAAACCTAAAATATGTTATTTCTCTGACTAAATAGCAAAAACAAAAGGTAAAAATTTTTAAAAATCCCAAAACTCTGATTAAAATATGAGCAAGGGAGTTGAATAGAGATTTCCCCAAAGACACAAAAATGACCACAAGTTTATGAAATATTCTCAATATCAATAATAATCAATGAAATTCAAGTCATAATCACTATGAGATACCACCTCACACCTGATAGGATGGCTATTATCCAAATTCCAAAAGTAAGTGTTGAGGAGGATGTGGAGATGTTGCAACACTTGGGCATTTGTTGGTAGAATATAAAGTAATATTGATGCTATGGAAAACAGCATGGTGATTCCTTCAAAAATTAAAAATAGAACTACAATATAATCCTATTTCTGGCTATATATCCAAAAGAAATGAAATTGAGATCTCAAAGAGATAACTACATACTCATGTTCATGGCAGCAATATTTACGGCAGCTATGGTGTAGAAACAAACTAAATGCCCGTCAATCAATCAACGGATAAAAAATTGTGCTTTGTGTATGTGATAAAATATAATCTAACTTTAAAAACAAAATGCTGTCATAGGTGAAAATGTAGATAAACTTGATTGTATTATACAAAATAAATATGCCAGGATCATAAGAAAATTATTTCGCATATATTAGGGATATAAAATAGAAACACAGAAAAATAAAAGGAACAGTGGTAGTTGTCAGGAGCTAGTGGGAAAGGGAGATAAGGACTTAGTATTCAAGTATATTGTTTCATATATTTTCTGTACAAATAGTGTTTAGAATTAACAATACCATATTTGTGCACTGAAAATTTGTCAGGATGGTGAATCTTGTGTTCTTCCCACAATTACATAAATAAGTAAATACAGAAATAAATAAATCATTAATATATAGTTAAGTAACATCACTGTGCAAGTTCAGTTAATAATTTTATATTAATTTCACTCTTATAAAATCATTAGCTTAATGTTATCTTTTTGCAAATTAATATAATTTAAAATTTTGCCACACTGCTTTTCTTGATTAAAAATTTTTTCTAGCTAATTTCTGGTTTCATAATTTGCAACAATGCACATTGAAGTTGAAAACAGGTTTCTCTTCATACCCCTTTCTGTTTTTCTCATTTTCCTCTATTTATGGGCCTCATTGCGTGTTTACTTCAGTCACATTAAATAGTTACCAAACTCTTTTTGCTTTCACTGGTGTTTAAACTATGTTGATGTGCTTGCTTCCTACTTCGTACTTCAACTTTTGAGACTCACAAGTTGTATTCTGTAGAATGTTTGCTGATAGGCCCAGTTCCCAGACTGTAGACCTATTATATCTATTATGAATCTCTTTAACAAGTCAACCATTTAATAACAGAAGGAAGTTAATGGGAATCTGGAGAGTACTCCAGAGGAGCTGCATTTATGTCCAAGTCAAGCTAAAATCTTACAGTAACTAGGAAGCATTCCTGAACAGTTAGTCTAAGCAATTACTGCTAGTGATCATTATAACCAAATGTGGATTCCCTAAGTGAAAGTCACTTCATACTTACTTTGTTAAATTATTTTCTACAGTATTGCTATAACTGGTTGCTACAAGGGTCATACAGCATTGTTAAGTAAATCAGGCTGTTGCATGTACAAAAAATATTGAGTGCTGGGAATATTCTATTTGATTAAATTATTTAGGGCAGAGAGCTTTTTGCCAATACAAGGTAAGGTCTTTGAAATGCTATAAGCTCATATCACTTATATTTTAATTCTGTTTGAATGACTGGTTATATTTGGGTTGTCTTTTATGTCAGGCACTGCACTAGACACTGATTGTTTATATAGGTTCGGAATAATGGAAGACATTGATAATGGTCAATAAAAGTCATTGTTCACACTTTGTTCCCAGATTTTTATGACTTCATGACAATGCCTTGGCTTTACTAAGAGTCAAGCTTGAGACCCAGAGGCCAGACGTACAATTCAAGATTATTACTTCTATGTAGCAGTTAATTTTTAAAATAATTGCATCTGCAGATTAAATTCAGTGGACCCCATACTGTTAGAATCAGTGCTATAAGAATTAATAGAATACAGATGTGTTAATAAAGTAAAACCTTGAATATACCTCATAGTGTGATATTTTTGATGTATAAATCAAAATCCTCACAGATAATATTCCATGTACTTCAGATAAGGAATTTGAAGTTAGAGGCAGATAATGACTTGTGTAAGGTCAGAAGGTATATGAAAGAGAGAGAGAGAGAAAGTCAGTCTTAGGATATTTCCTGCCCATCAAAGACATCTGGAAATTATTAAGCAATCTCTGAATTGAAGTCTGTAAGTCTAAGACCTGTAGCAAAGAACATAGGATGAAATCTGATAATGTTGCTATTGAGTTCTCTGAGAGGAAACTTGGTACCTACCCGTTTTTCAGATTAGGAATGTAACATGTGATGTAAACAGAATAACTACAACATATGACAGAGACATTGCATAGTAACATGAGATTTGAGTTTGTATCTCAATTTTAGTGTTTACAAATTGCATAAATCACTTCTTTGGCCTTCATTTTTTTCACCTATAATATATAGATAAACATGACTATTTTATAGGGCTATTGTTAGTAAAAATTTATTGCTATAATTGATTAGTACAATGACTATTAAAGAGATTACAATTTGCTGGTGTCTAGTTCAGTTTATTGGACCCCTTGACAAATTGGGAGCAATATAGAAATATAACAGTTCAGAAATATTTATATGTGTCATTTTTCAGTTTTGAATATCTTCAAGATATATCATACTAGTGCAATAAATACTTATATATCAAAATGCACAGTTATATGTCCATGATATAAAATATGTGTAGGTAAAAATTAGCCTTGTTTGATGTCCCTAAAAAAGCCCAGTAATATAAACCTGAGATGGCTCAGAACTTAAAAATGCCAAGATAGTGACAAATTGAGTAAAGCAAGTAACAGAAACAAGCCCAGAATCTACATGGGTAGGGACTATTTTAAGGCATGGATATAGAAAGGATGTAGTGAGGAGATTTAACATAACCTTATCTGTAAACAACTTCCACTCAGAAAAATTATAATTAAATATCAGTTTTATGTGTTTTTGAAAATTAAGCAAAATAATACATAAAAATTTCCAGAACAACATAGACTTAAGGCTCATGTTTGCTAAACCTTTATACTTGAGCTAATGTTGGTAATGAGACATAGAAGATATTTTAATTAGAAAAGAGAAAACAAGTGAAGAATTTCCTTTACATGTTTAAACAATCACTCTTAAATGTCATAAACTTCCAATTTTTTGGTTTGACATATAGAAGCATACAAAGTAAAGAAGCAAATTTTATGTCATTATCATAAAACATAACATAAAGATAGCAACATAAATGGTTGCTTTAAACACAATTTCATTTTAAAACTCTGGACAAGAGCCTTTGTTGTGTATGGATAATGCACTTAAATGAGCATAAAAGTTATTTTCCCTTCTTGAAGGTAACTTTAATACAAAAAAGAAAGTGACATTAAATAATTTCAAGAAAACCATATTTATTCAGTAGGATGTGGAAAGAATTTGTGAAAGAAGGAAGTTAAGACAAATAGTACCAGGCAACTGTAAATCTCTCATCTCTTCTATTTTGATCTATGTTACATCTGCTCACACCTCCTCTACTGGTGGTGAGAAGCACAAAGATGAATTGGGGGTAAAATAAGAACCAATATGTTGATATTATTATCCAGTGAATTACAAATATAAGGAGAATTTCCTATGGAAATAGTTGGAAACATAAAAATTATTCTGTACAGACTAATGTGACTTTTATTTTCAAATTTGGAGAAACAGCAACGGAAGCATTTGTTATGTGCTAAACTATTCATGAATAAAGCCAATACCTTTCAACTTTTCCATCTAGAAACTTGACAGATGTGGTCAAAAGCCAATATGCAGTGCTCTTTTCTGAACATGAAGCATCATATTAAATATAAGCTCCTAGTCTGTGATGATAGGATATTAACATCTGACTGAGCCCTCCTAAAATTGATCCATAGCCACAACTGATCTCACTGTGTAATGCAGGTCATATGTCATGGACACATGGATTAGGCTCAAGGTTTTTATTTGGAAACTTGTCTGTGATCAATTCAGTGGTCCTTTTCCTCGTATCACTTCTACAAACTCATCTCTCTTTAAGAAATATTTACTAAAAAAAGAAGTAGCAAATTTTTCTTACCTTGTCTAAGGAATTAGATTAATAATCTCTTAATGTTAACTGAATGAAATTTTTGTAACCACAAAATGATGAATTACAAGGAACTCATGCATAATCTGAAAATGAATCCTTTCCAAAATGCCCTAACTCTATGAAATGCTTAAAGGCAAGAACTATACATATTTTTGTACATGAAAACTATGTTAGGACTGACAGTATAGCTGTTTGTTATAGTGGTTAGGAGGAGGGTTGATACCAGGCCCTAATCAAAATTATAAGTGATAATTACTTATTAATACCTGTATGAAGAATAATATTAACAATATTATTTAGGATTCAGAAGTCTTGCTATGGCTTATACAACACCTGAAATTATTTCTCTGTGCAAAGCTCCATTAAAATTAATGATGTAAGGAAGCAGCCTCATAAAATTATGCACTCACATTCTCATAAAGAGCAATGGCAATTGTGATCATGTTTACCAGGCAGTATCTAGGGAATAACTTAAGATACTGTTTCTGTGGGGGATTTGTTCAGTGCAGGTCTTTGTAAAATACCTGATACCAAAATAATAATTCTCTTTGTGTGTGTTAATTTTCCTATCTATATCAGTAATTACCCTCCCTGGTCTTCCACCAGTCTATGAACTCATTAAATAATTTAAAACAATAGTTTCAAACTCTTAATGAATGATTGACCTTAACTCAAGGAATTACCTCAGTCATAAATTCAGTGGATAACAACAGAGATTAAGACACTTAGGGCTCCATCCCAGTAAGTGATATTTTATCTCGGCTAGGTGTAGAAAAACATGAAATAGTACTTAAATGACTGTTCCTGCCACGAGTACCTCAAGAACTCAACTCTGGATTCCCACTATCAAATTCTTGATCCTGATGAAGGGAGAAAGGAATTAATTGATATTAATACAAGTAGGATTTAGTCTTGAGTTTCTAACATAGGGTGCAGTGCTTTGTAAACATCTGATACAAAAAAAAATGCTTCTCTTGAAAGATCTTTAAGGCCATGCCCCACAATAAAGCTGATGTGTAGGAGAGAAAGAGGGAGAAAAGAAATCATTTCCCTTGAGGTTTACTTTAAAAAACTAAGCAAACAAGGCAATGATAACAACAGTAACGTGTGCTTTAAAAAGAAACTCTTCATTTGATGTTAAAAGCCATTCCCATCAGGTTCTAATGATTGGTTTTGATCAGAAAAACTGAAATGAAGAAAGCGTAATTTTATTTACAACTTACTATGTACATTTATTAGTCAATGGTGTTCTCAGAAGAGTGAGAATTTCCTAACATCAAGTAGCTCACATTCTTATAGAAAACCATGCTGACAGAAGTTTTCCCTGAGTTTTATTCTTGTACTTGTATCACTTGGAATAACTATAGTTCAAGAGGAATTTCAAATATTCTGATTGTTCTTTATGTATTTTAAGTAAATCTTATTGATGACCAAGAAAAACCCTCTGATAAACTACCACTAATCAAGTTTATTTTGTTCCTCTACAAAAAAAGGATATAAATACTAACTCATAGCATACATCATTTGACAAATATTATTAATACATACTATGGGTCAAGCACTATGATAACATCCAGGATGCATTAGTGACATGTAACTGGTATGATCACTTTCTCTAAAGATCACAAAAATAAGGTATCCTATATTAGATACAGATACTTTGGATACAAATAGCCTTTTTTTCCATTGTCTACTTTGTGTAAAGAGACCTGAAAATAAAATGAAACTCATTTCATTTTCATGTGGATGCCATTGGAATATTTTATTATGTATTATATACTCTAATTATTTGAAAAAATGATTCTTCTTTCCTATTCCATATACCTTTGTATTTTTGGAGTATTGAAGTCATTAAGCAGGATCATGCTATAATTCTTACACTGGGGAGGATGAGGCAGGAGGATCATGTGTTTGAGGCCAACTTGGATTACTTTGTGAGATTCTGCCTCAATAAATCCAAGACAGACAAACAAAAAGTCATTGCTATCAACATCAAGAATACCATAAATTCAAGTGTAGACTTAAAACCAGGAGTAAATTTGTCATCTCCCCTTTCCATGGAGCATAGTTCTTCTGGCTTTTCTCAGGCTATCTATATAAAAATAAAAATGAAGAAGAGATTAAAAAACAAGAGAACTGGAGAAATTTAATACAGTCATCAAGTGCAAGAGCATGTAACTATGGCCAACTCATCATTTTTCATTTATCATTTAATTGTGGAATTTTATAGCCATTTCTTTCTGAGTTAGTTTGCTTTGGTTTTGGTTTTTGAAGCAGGGTCTCACTATGTAGTTCAGGCTGGCCTGAACTTGCTAGGCAATCCACCCCAGCCTTGAAGCTCTGAGACTCCTGCCTCAGTCTCCTGAGTGCTGAGATTACAGAGGTGAGCTACCCTGCCTGGTTTCCTTCTGGTTTTGACCTAGTAGTAGTATACCTTTGGTACTGTTCACTAACTGGCTTTTCCTTTGAAGGTCTGGACTGAAAACTTGCTAATTAAGAAATATCTAGGAAGAAAAAACTAACATAAATTATCATTGCAAGCAATCTCAAACTCCCATCTTACTTCATGCATCATTTTCTAATGGAGGGCATGTGAATATCCTTAATTCACATTCCTTCACTTAAAAAAATTTTGTTGTCTGGGCTCAGAAACTTGTAATATTAAAGCAACCTAAGGAATTCTAATAATCAGATGACTTGTTACTATATTTTTCATCCAAAATAACTTCAAGGGGAATGTACTAAGTGACAAAAGCCAATCTTACATGTTTATATAATGCAGAATTCCACTTATGCAACACTCCTGAAATAACACAACTATAGAGATGGATTATTGATTGACAGGCATAATGGATGTGGGGGAGAAGGGTGTGCCCATAAGCAAGAGGAAGCATTGTGGTGATGGAATAATTCCATATCTGAATTTTGCTGGTAGTTATGTGAATGAACACATGCAGTAAAATCATACAGAAATACAAACACCAACAATTGGACACACATACACAAACACACACAGAAATAAGTGGATGTAAAAGTGGTGAAATCTGAATGAAGTCTTTATATATTGTACTAACTTTAATTTTGTGATTCATATATTATATTTAAGATATTTCTGGGTAAAGGCTATTGGAGAACTGTCTTTACATTTTCTCACTTCTTATGAATCAATATTTTAGAATAAAAAATTAATAGAAACAAAATTATAAATCACTAACATTTAAAAAGAAACACAGATCCTCTTTATCGATACCTCCTTACTAAGACTAGGGTAGCTACTTAAAATTATGATTATATGTCCAGATTATACATAAATTAAATAATTATATCCTACATATTCATACTATACTTTTGAAATTCCCCAGTACTGTTCACATCTTATAGAACTCATCTGTTCAGGTCACACTCTGTATTAACAGTATTCCACTCATACTATTGCTACAGAGTAAAATTCTATGGAAAAAGTATGCAATTTATAACTCAGTCATAGGTAGATGGTCTGAATGATCATTCCCCAAAGGTCTAAGGCTCTGACAAATTTCATTGTTATAGTAAATATATGGTGTCTGACACCTAATTCATCTCTACTGTGTGAAATAAACATGGGAAACCATTCAAAATTGAATATATCCCATGCTTGCCTCCATTATAATGCATATCAATAGCCAGTGATGTGGGTCCCTTCTCTGAATTCAGGAGAATAAAGAGAGCTTAATTAATGGCACAAGAGGTGTGAAAATATTGCTGTGTGACAGGAAGCACATGGAGTTTTCAACTGTGTAACTGAAGAATTGGCAGGGTTCCCCAGGTCCACTGCCAGCAATTCTCTTCCTCTGTTCCTCCAGATTTTGCCAGCTGGAAAGCACAGGCTGTGCTGTCTTTCTGCCTTCCTCTAACAGTGAAACTGGTCCCGCTGTGGGACACCCATACAAATCCACACAAATGAACCTTGCCTGGTTTCCAAGAAATCAATAATCCAGTGTATTGAAAATGGTTAAAAGCAGCATATAGAACTGAAGCAACGGGAATTTGTTATTAATTTATTTAAGTATCTTTCACTTGTGATTGGCCTACCAGGAAAACAGACTTATTCAACAGTGCCACAGAAGATTTGTGTGGTTGTAAGCATTTCATTACTTGGTATTAACATTCACCAATAATTTTTCACACAGATGTTTACCTCCTTTTTGAAACATTTTCTTGCTTGTGCTTACTGACACAGGACTTCTTAGGAAACTTCTAACTTTGTAAACCCTCATAATCTCTATCAATTATATACTGTTTTATTTTAAAATAGTTTTAAGTTTTCAGAAAAACAGAGGGTACAGTTGAGAATGTACATGATACCCATTTTTCCTGTGATCAATACCTTGCATTAATATCATACAATTAATGAATCAAAATTGACAAATTATTATAAATTTAATAGTTATTTTCAGATTTTCTTAATTTTTATCTAATTCCTTTTTTTGTCCCATGATCTGATATAGCATAGGTTTAGTCACCCAGGTTTCTTAAGCTACTTTTGGCTGTGACGAGTTATCAGATTTCCTTTGTTCTCTTGATGGTTTTAAGTAGTAATTGTCAGGTGTTTGATAGAAAGACCCTCTGGAGATGTATTGGATGTTTCACTCATCCATAGACAGTGTTATGGCTTTGTGGAAGGAAAACCATAATGTTAAAGCCCATTCTCTTCACATGATAGGCTGCATGTGGTGATGCACACCAGTATTTCTAGCTACTCCGGAGGCCAAGAAAAAAGCAAGGTCTTCATTACAAGACAGCCCAGGTAAAAAGTTAGTGAGATCTTATCTCAAAAACAAAATAGGCCTGCTTTGGCACACCTATAATTCCAGCTACATGGGAGGCAGAAATAGGAGAATCCTGTCTGAGGCCAGCCCGGCCAAAAACCTAAGACCCTATCTGAAAAATAAACTAAAACCAAAAGGACTGGGGGCTTGGTTCAAGTGGTTGAAGAGTACATTCTATCAATATGTGTCAGCATTGCTAATGTTAATCCTGGTCATCTGGCTAAGGTGGTGTTTATTAGCTTCTTCAATGTAAAGTTACTCTTTCTCCTTTTTTTTCTTATATGCTCTTCTCCTAAAGGAATTCAATAGGCACAAGCCAAACTTAAAGAGTTGGCATTGTGCTCTACATCCTTGACTATCTTCAGAAATTGTAATTGCTGACTGTGAATTGATTAGCCAATTGCCTAGACATGAGACACGCTTACAAACTGACTTTGAAAATCCGTTTCTATGGGCTTGTGGTGAGGCAGAACATCATGGTGGAAGGAAAGCTGATCAAATTACAGCTACCAGAAGCAGAGAGAATGTGAGCACATGTCCCTAGTAACCTTCTTCCTCCAACTAGGGTGTACTTCCTGATAGCCTAATCAGCTATGAACTAATCAATGGATTAAACCATTAATGAGGTTAGTACCCTCGAGGTCCAATCACCTCTCAGTAACAGCACCAGCTGAGTCCAGCTTGAATAATGAGGTTTTGGGCGGATAGTTCATATCCAAACCATAACAAGAAGTAAGCTTATAAAAAATATCCCACCATAAGTAAGATAATGATCTGTGATTTTCTATCTTTTATTCTTGATGGTACTAGGGTTTGAACTCAGGGCCTCATATTTGGTAGACAGGCTCTCTACCACTTAAGTCATGCCACCAGCCCATTCTGTTATTTTCTGATTAATTTTTCCAATAACTTTAACTCAAAGGGAGAAATCTCAGGGAGCTGAGGAATATTCCTTGCCCTTCTTCAACACAGAAATGAAGAAAAAAACCCTTAATGACATTCTCAAATAATTTTAAAGTAAAGGTACAACCTCAAGTGAGGTTAATGGAACCATGAGTTTATGTACCATTATAAGTAATGGCAACTGTTATCATCATTGAAGTGGTGCACAGTTTTGATGTTAGCACATGCTTTAAAACTTTCTAGTCTAGTGCTGGTGGCTCATGCCACCATCCTAGCTACACAGGAATCTGGGTTTGCAAGGATCACATTTTGATGCCAATCCAGGCAAAAAGACCCCATCTCAACAGAAAAGGCTGTGCTGGTGATGCACATCTGTCCATCTACTGCAGAGAGCATACATAGGAGGATCAATATAAGGTGCAGGCCTGCCTAGACCAAAAGCAAGACCCTTAATAAAAAATAATGAGAACAAGAAGGCTTGAAGATATAGCACAAGTTGTAGATTATCTGCCTAGCAAGCATGAAACCTTGAGTTCAAACCCCAGTACTGCCAAAAAAAAGAAACCTTCTTAAATATTAATCAAACAGAAATGGCATTACTTGTGAAGACCATCCCCATAGCAATGGAATTCTACAGATATAATTTAGCCTTAAAATTGTCTTAAAGGTAATTAGATGGTCTAAGGAATAAATAAATCTCTCCAAAACAAATAAATGCATATTGAAAATATTACATATCTTGATAGCATCTGCAATATATGGTCTTAATATTAATAACTCAGTTAAATTTCATACAACAGAGCCTTATAAAATTTGTACATGAAGGGCTGTGAAAACACATTGGATGTATATGAAATGAAAAGCTGTGGGTACTTTAGGATAAGTGGGTACAAGAATAAACAAAATTGAACATTCTTGTCCCCATGACTTAGGTATAACAGATGACTTCTAGTTTGAGGCAAGGAGTATCAAAGCCTGCCAAGGAGAATGCAGATATATGAGGCATTGTGAAATTGCACTCATATATCTACCGTGCCTGTGATTATTTTCTGATTTAGTGTGTCAGACTCTGGTGCTCATTCATTTAGTCAAAAGTCCCTTCACAACATAATTTAAGGTGATCACTCATGAGAATCTGGGTTGTGTCAGGAGACAGAGGAACTATCGTGAGTTAGTGTTCTTGTGGATTCCTTGAGGAGCAATGAATTTCACTCCTCAAATGGGTCCAACATGAAAATCAGGCTGGGAGCCATGTGTGCCTGCAGACTTCCAAAGTACTGAGATACATTTTGGCAGAATGGGTAGGATTTGTTCTCTAGAGACTCCAGGAACTAGAATCAGCAGGTCATGAAACTCAGTAGACTACAAAAGGTCTGCAAGTCTGTAGCCAGAACTTCAGCAGAGGCTATTCCTCTGCCAATGTCAAGTGGTTTCAGGCATCAGATTTATCTGCAACCTACTGTGGTTCAAAAAGGACTTAAAATTCTCACTCTCAAATATGAGTTCCAACTATTTGCAAGTTTAAATAGACAAGTTAATTGTCATCAAAATATATCATGCAGAAAGAAGAGTTTAAGTTTTCCTATTCTGATATTTGTAGTTGTGGAATAATGTTAAAACCTTTGATTGCTGCATATGGAATGTTAGGCATTTTTAAGAAGAATTCTCTCTTTTTTGCAGACTGTATTTTGCTTGCTCAAAATATTTTCATGCAAAATCCATCCTGTCAACATTGTCAAAGTGTCTTTATGGACCAAAGATCTGAGGATATTCTACCCAACCTCTTTGACACATATTTTTAGGAACTCTCACAAACTTCCTAGTTCATCATGTAAGAATTAATGCTACACATAGTTTAAAATCCATGGAATATTTGGGAAATACATAGATGCACAAGTTTAAAGTATTTTTATACACAAGCCTGTAAAACTTTTATTATAGTAATATGCCCTGTGAGTGTTCAAGAAGAAATGGATGAATATGCTTACAAAATATGGCACATTATTTGAAGCTCTATAGGACTAAATATCCTTCTTTTAGTGTCCAAGTCAGGATTTTTTCTCTTCAGCTTAATGAGTTACAACTCATTAAATGAGACAAGACATGCAAAATCACTTAATAAGTGCTCATTACCTATTAGTTATTATATGGCAAATTTCATATTCTTTCAAAAACATGTTTAATCTTTCTGATTTCATTGTGCAAAGTATAAAATACACAAACCTTAGTTGTGGTTTTGCCTCACCTACTCCATCTCTCAGTGCCTCCCTTCTATCTGTGGTTCTTTCAGTTCAAATCACCTTTCTTTAAACCCCAAGAACATCTTCACTCTTTTCCAATCTAGGGTTTTCACACTTGCTCTGCTCTGAGCTTAGACCATCCTATTAGTCTACCATTTTCTTTCTGTGGTTAATTCCTATTCATACTTTCAATCTAAACTTGCAATCCACAATCTTTAGGAAGTTGTACCAGCCTCAAAGTTTATGAGCTTCTCATTATTATCACCATGTTAGTAATGATAAAATAAATAATTATGGTATTCTTGATTTTTGGGGGTGGTGGCATTGTGGTTTGAACTCAGGGCTTCACGCTTGCTTCAAACTTACAAAACAGACTCTATGGCTTGAGTCACTTCTCCAGTCCTGGTACTCTTACATGTGAGTTGTTTCCTATGATCTCTACAAGGGAAGACAAACTTCTGTTTTTTTTTTTTTTTATCATTATTATTTTAGGGCCAGCATAGTTAACACTTAGTACTTGACTTGTTGAATTAATGAATGAATAAAATAAGTTAACTGTTTAGCAGGGATGCTCTAAAATAATATTAACCCCTGATTAGAAAAAAATTAAATTCCTAGATTCAAGGCTAATTTGAGATCTGTAAAAGCCAATATTCCAAGCATAGTCTGTATTGATTTAAAAATTCTCCACTGTGACAACAGTTAAGAGACATTTTTGCACTGTGTCTCTCATAAACTTTCATTTTTAACTTCATTGAAAATCATCGTGGTTCCCCAATAGGTGCTTTTTCCAAGCTTTTTCAATGTTTCCACCTTAATGGGCATCTGCGTATATTTTGCCAGCTCCGCTTATCTGTCTGCAGACCAATTTCTGATATATTCCATCCATTTTACTTCTATTAACATTTTCCAAGTGAAATGTCTCCTTCTTTGTGATGACTTTGACGCCTCATTTACTCTTTCAATTTTCTTACACAAATGCTCAGGGAAATCTATATTTTCTATTTGAAAATATATTTTATCCATTTAGATAAAATTATTTTCTGTATTTCTCCTGCTTTTGAACTTTTCTTTTGACCTGAAATCCTTTTGCCAAAAGCATTAAAGGATCCATTTTATCTTGCTTTGGAAATGACAAAGACATTTCTAATCCTTCTGAGTTCTGTTTTAGTTGAAATTCACTGGACAACTTTTTGCACCATAGGTTGGAAGTGCTGTGCTTGCCTGTACAGGTGGGAAATATCCTAAGCTATCACAAATCAATCACAAAACTCAAATTCAGCTACCCCAGGGGAGCTGATAGTCAAGATCTACATGTTTCATTTGTATATGTAAAAATGGGGAATCAGTTGAAAAATTACCTGTGAGTCAGCTTATGTGGACATAGTCTCGGGCTTCTTCCTACAGTCTGTCTCTGCCAAACAATCTAGATTCTGCATGTAATAAAGAGATAATTCTAATAGTGTTTTACCTGAGCCACAGTTATAGAGAAACATAATTTTCTTGATTGGCTTAAAAACTTTGCGAACAATTACTAAGGGAAATATTTGAGGATAAGATCAATGCAATTTTCATCATAGCTAATGTGAAAGTAAATATATATTTGTAAGTATAAATCATAAGAAGAAAAGATAAATCACCAAAATCTGCCAATCTACCCACACTGATACTTCAAAACACATTTTTTAAAATAAACTATACTGCCCCACAATCCACGTTGAGTATGTAATTTTTTGTGTTTGAGAATTTTATCCTTCTTGTATAAAATATCTCACAGAATTATGAAACAGAATTTTTCAGTAGCCAAAATTCTCATGCATCTATTCCTCACGTAACCTCTGAAGCATTTTCTTTATACCTAACTATTTATGAAAGTTGTTATAGTCACCCCATTTTCTTTTTGTCATCTAGAATTCTATGAAAGATAAAAAATGGTTGTGCATTGCGGGCATTTTTATTCACAATTATTTAAACAAATTAAATATCTACCAAAGAACTAGTAGATATTGCAAAATAGATTTTTAAAAGCTTTTGTTGGGCCAACGGAGATTTTTTTAAAATATGGTATATACAAATATTTATACCTTTATATTTTCAAAGTACATTTTTTAATTTTTGTACGGACATCCTCTATATAAGTCTGAGAAAAATTTCTTATTTTTAATATCCACATATAAAAAGTAAAAATGAACAGGTAAAATTAATTTTGAGAATATTTAACCCAATGTGTCATTATTATATCATTTCAGTGTACAATCAATAGAAATAAACCTCTTAATGTGATTTTTTTATACTAAGTGTTTGAAAACCAACATGTATTCTAGCTTTATAATACACCTCAAATTGGACTTAGCACTATGTAAAGTGTTGAGTATTCACAGGTAGATCTTGGCTACCCTATTTGGCAGTGTACATATGAATACTTTTTGAGTGGAAAAAACTCAGTGTGGAAAAACATCACGTTCTATCTCAGAAACAAAATTTTAAATTTGAGAAGTAAAATATTTTAATGTCCTAAAACCATTAGAGAGAAAACTCCTTTCTAATAACTAATTTTAATTGTTTTTTTTACCAAATGATACTGACTTCAACTTAGTCTCATTAAACAAAGTAATTTATCTCTAAAATATGGATAAGTAGTTCTTGTTTGTAATATTACTCTCCAGATATTTAAAATGTGGCATAGGGGGAGAAATGACCCAAGCCTTGTATGCACATATGAATAATGAAAGAAAAAAAAAAGAAAATGTGGCATAATAATTAAAAGCATAGATAACTGCCTTATCTAGCAATATTATAAATATATTAAAACCGCACAACTTTGTGAAATGAGTAGCCAAAATATTAGTTTCAAAGGCAACCCAGCATCACCATGGAATTAAGATAATATGTGTAAGCTTTTACCAAAAATTAACTTGTCAAATACGAACAAACAAATAATATTAAATATACCCAGTAGTATATGACTATTTTACCAGATTTTTAAAAGATGCTTTTTAAAAAAAATTTCTTTTATTCAAATGTGCATACAATGTTTGGGTGATTTCTCCCCCGCTATCCCCTCTCTACCAGGTAGAAACTATTTTGCCCTTATCTCTAATTTTGTTGTAGAGAGAGTATAAGCAATAGTAGGAAGGAACAAGCGTTTTTGCTAGTTGAGATAAGGATAGCTATACAGGGAGTTGACTCACATTAATTTCCTGTGCGTGTGTGTTACCTTCTAAATTAATTCTTCTTGAACTAACCTTTACTCTAATTCCTGGTCCCCTTCTCCTATTGACCTCTGTCACTTTAAAGTTTCTGCATTAGCTCCTTTGCATTGAGGACATCAAATGCTATCTTGTGTTTTTGAGTGCTCTCTCCTCATCATGTGCTCAAATTCCAATCCGCTTGTTGTGTTTGCCCTTGATCTAATGTCCGCATATGAGGGAGAACATACGATTTTTGGTCTTCTGGGCCTGGCTAAACTCGCTCAGGATTGTGTTCTCCAGTTCCATCCATTTACCTGCGAATGATAAGATTTCGTTCTTCTTCAGGGTTCAGTAGTATTCCATTGCATATATATAAATACCACATTTTCTTAATCCATTCGTCAGTAGTGGGCCATCTTGGCTGTTTCCATAACTTGGCTATTGTGAATGGTGCCGCAATAAACATGGGTGTGCAGGTGCCTCTGGAGTAATCTGTGTCACAGTCTTTTGGGTATATCCCCAAGAGTGGTATTGCTGGATCAAATGGTAGATTGATGTCTAGCTTTTTAAGTAGCCTCCAAATTTTTTTCCAGAGTGGTTGTACTAGTTTACATTCCCAAAAACAGTGTAAGAGGGTTCCTTTTTCCCCGCATCCTCGCCAACACCTGTTGTTGGTGGTTTTGCTAATGATGGCTATTCTAACAGGGGTGAGGTGTAATCTTAGTGTGGTTTTAATTTGCATTTCCTTTATTGCTAAAGACGGTGAGCATTTTTTCACGTGTTTTTTGGCCATTTGAATTTCTTCTTTTGAGAAAGTTCTGTTTAGTTCACTTGCCCATTTCTTTATTGGTTCATTAGTTTTGGGAGAATTTAGTTTTTTAAGTTCCCTATATATTCTGCTTATCAGTCCTTTGTCTGATGTGTAGCTGGCAAATATTTTCTCCCACTCTGTGGGTGTTCTCTTCAGTTTAGAGACCATTTCTTTTGATGAACAGAAGCTTTTTAGTTTTATGAGGTCCCATTTATCTATGCTATCTCTTAGTTGCTGTGCTGCTGGGGTTTCATTGAGAAAGTTCTTACCTATACCTACTAACTCCAGAGTATTTCCTACTCTTTCCTGTATCAACTTTAGAGTTTGTGGTCTGATATTAAGATCCTTGATCCATTTTGAGTTAATATTGGTATAGGGTGATATACATGGATCTAGTCAGTTTTTTGCAGACTGCTAACCAGTTTTCCCAGCAATTTTTGTTGAAGAGTCTGCTATTTCTCCATAGTATATTTTTAGCTCCTTTGTCAAAGACAAGTTGTTTATAGCTGTGTGGCTTCGTTATCTGGGTCCTCTATTCTGTTCCACTGGTCTTCATGTCTGTTTTTGTGCCAGTACCATGCTGTTTTTATTATTATTGCTTTGTAATATAGTTTGAAGTCAGGTATCGTGATACCTCCAGCATTGTTCTTTTGACTGAGTATTGCCTTGGCTATTTGTGGCCTCTTGTGTTTCCATATAAATTTCACGGTAGATTTTTCGATCTCTTTAATGAATGTCATTGGAATTTTGATGGGAATTGCATTAAACATGTAGATTACTTTAGGGAGTATCGACATTTTTACTATGTTGATTCTACCAATCCAGGAGCATGGGAGATCTCTCCACTTTCTATAGTCTTCCTCAATCTCTTTCTTCAGAAGTGTATAGTTTTCCTTGCAGAGGTCTTTCACATCTTTTGTTAGGTTTACAACTAGGTATTTGATTTTTTTGAGGCTATTGTAAATGGAATTGTTTTCATACATTCTTTTTCCATTTGCTCATTGTTAGTGTATAGAAATGCTAATGATTTTTCTATGTTGATTTTATATCCTGCTACCTTGCTATAGCTATTGATGATGTCTAGAAGCTTCTGAGTAGAGTTTTTTGGGTCTTTAAGGTATAGGATCATGTCATCTGCAAATAGGGATATTTTGACAGTTTCTTTACCTATTTGTATTCCTTTTATTCCTTCTTCTTGCCTAATTGCTCTGGCTAGGAATTCCAGTAGTATGTTGAATAGGAGTGGAGATAGTGGGCATCCTTGTCTGGTTCCTGATTTTAGAGAGAATGGTTTCAATTTTTCTCTGTTAAGTATAATGTTGGCTGTAGGTTTGTCATATATAGCTTTTATAATGTTGAGGTATTCTATTTCTAGTTTTCTTAGAGCTTTTATCATGAAATGGTGTTGGATCTTATCAAAGGCTTTTTTTGCATTTATTGAGATGATCAAGTGGATTTTGTCTTTGCTTCTGTTAATGTGATTTATTACGTTTATTGTTTTTCATATGTTGAACCACCCCTGCATCCCTGGGATGAACCTACTTGGTGGTGGTGAATAATCTTTTTGATGTGTTGTTGAATTCGGTTTGCCATTATTTTGTTGAGGATTTTTGCGTCAATGTTCATTAACGAGATTGGCCTATAGTTCTCCTTTTTGGAGGTATCTTTGCCTGGTTTTGGGATAAGTGTAATACTGGCTTCATAAAATGTGTTTGGCAGTTGTCCTTCCCTTTCTATTTCATGGAACAGTTTAAGGAGCATTGGTATCAGTTCTTCTTTAAGGGTCTGATAGAATTCAGCAGAGAATCCATCAGGTCCTGGACTTTTCTTTTTGGGGAGACTCTTGATTGCTGCTTCAATTTCATATTGTGTTATGGATCTATTCAGGTGATTAATTTCCTATTGGTTCAGTTTTGGATGGTCATATGTATCTAGAAATCTGTCCATTTCTTTAAGATTTTCAAATTTATTTGAATATAGGTTCTCAAAGTAGTCTCTGATGATTTCCTGGACTTCCATGGTGTTTGCTGTTATCTCCCCTTTTGCATTCCTGATTCTACTAATTTGGGTTTTTTCACTCCTCATTTATTCAGGTTTGCCAGGGGTCTATCGATCTTGCTTATTTTTTTAAAGAACCATCTTTTTGTTTCATTAATTCTTTGTATGGTTTTTTTTGGTTTCATTAATTCTTTGTATGGTTTTTTTTTGATTTTAGCTCTTATTTTTATTATTTCTCTCCTATTTGTTTTGGAATTTGCTTGTTCTTGTTTTTCTAGGAGTTTGAGATGTATTATTAGGTAATTGATTTGGGATCTTTCAGTCTTTTTAATATATGTACTCATGGCTATAAACTTTCTTCTCAGGACTGCCTTAGCTGTGTCCCATAGGTTCCGGTTGGTTGTGTTTTCATTTTCATTTACTCCTGGAACTTTTTAATTTCCTCTTTTATTTCATCAATGATCCATTCTTCATTAAGTAATGAGTTATTTAGTTTCCAGCTATTTGCATGTTTTTTGTCTTTACTTTTGTTGTTTAGTTCTACTTTTAGTGCGTTGTGATAAGATAGTATGCACAGTATAACTTCTATTTTCTTATATTTGTTGAGACTTGCTTTGTGCCCTAGGATATGATCTATCTTGGAGAAGGTTCCATGGGCTGCTGAGAAGAATGTATATTGTGTAGAAGTTGGATGAAATGTTCTGTAGACATCAACTAGGTCCATTTGATCTATTGCCTATTTTAGATCTTGGATTTCTTTATTGAGTTTTTGTTTGGATGACCTATCTATTGATGATACTGGGGTATTAAAGTCTCCCACAACCACTGTGTTGTCTTTTATATATGCTTTTAGGTCTTTCAGGGTATGTTTGATGAAATTGGGTGCATTGACATTGGGTGCATACAGGTTGATAATTATTATTTCCTTTTGGTCTATATCCCCTTTTATTAGTATGGAATGTCCTTCTTTATCTCATTTGATGTATGTAGGTTTGAAGTCTACTTTGTCAGAGATAGGTATTGCTACTCCTGCCTGTTTTGGGGGGCCATTGGCTTGGTAAATCTTCTTCCAGCCTTTCATCCTCAGCCGATGCTTATTTCTGTTGGTGAGATGGGTTTCCTGTAAGCAACAAATTGTTGGATCTTCCTTTTTAATCCATTTTGTCAAGCGGTGCCTTTGATGGGTGAATTAAGTCCGTTAATATTAAGCGTTAGTACTGATAGGTATGTGGTGATTCCTGTCATTTAGTTGTCTTAGTTGTTTGAAGGTTTGAATGTGTGCACCTAAGTTGAGGTTACTCTCTTCTGTCTTGCTTTTTCTTTTCCTGTGGTTTGGTGCTGCCTGTCTTTTCATTGTTAAGTTGGGTTTCACTTTCTGTGTGCAGAATCCCTTGAAGAATCCTATGTAGTGGTGGCTTTGTGGTCACATATTGTTTTAGTTTCTGCTTATCGTGGAAGACTTTTATTGCTCCATCTATTTTGAATGATAGTTTTGCTGGGTAGAGTATCCTGGGGTTGAAGTTATTTTCATTCAGTGCCTGCAAGATCTCACCCCATGATCTTCTTGCTTTTAATGTTTCTGTTGAGAAGTCTGCTGTGATTTTGATGGGTTTACCTTTGTATGTTACTTGTTTTTTCTCTGTTATAGCCTTCAGTATTCTTTCCTTAGTTTCTGAACTTGTTGTTTTAATGATGATATGTCATAGGGTAGTTCTATTTTGATCTGGTCTGTTTGGTGTCCTGGTGGCCTCTTGCATCTGTATGGGAATATCTTTCTCTAGATTTGGGAAGTTTTCCATTATAATTTTGTTGACTATATTATGCATTCCCTTCGCTTGCTTCTCTTCTCCTTCTTCGATGCCCATGATTCTCAAGTTTGGTCTTTTGATGGAGTCAGTGAGTTCTTGCATTTTCTTTTCACAGGTCTTGAGTTGTTTAATTAATAGTTCTTCGGTTTTTCCTTTAATTACCATTTCATCTTCGAGTTCTGAGATTCTGTCTTCAGTTTGTTCTATTCTGCTGGATTGGCCTTCCGTTTTGTTTTGCAGTTCTGTTTCATTCTTTTTTCTGAGGTTTTCCATATCCTGGCTGTTTTCCTCTTTACTGTTGTCTATTTTTGTTCTGAGCTCATTTTTCTGTTTATTCATCATGTTCACTCTTTCACTTTGGTGTTTATACAGTGCTTCTATGGTTTCCTTTATTTCTTCTTTTGCTTTTTCAAATTCTCTATTTTTGTTGTCTTGGAATTTCTTGAGTGTCTCCTGTACATGTTGGTTGACCCTATCCAGTATCATCTCTATAAAATTCTCATTGAGTACCTGTAGTATTTCTTCTTTTAAATTATTCCTGTGGGCTTCATTGGGTTCTTTGTCATAGTTTATCTTCATTTTGTTGGAGTCTGGATCTGAGTACCTGTTTTCTTCATTCACCTCTGGTTCCTGTACTAATTTTTTGCTGTGGCATTATTTACAGTCCCGGGAAGGATTCCCTTCCCCCAATCTTTAGCACTCAGTGTGCCCCACCCTCTTTCCCACTTGTCTTTATTGCTCTTATTGCTTATTACTAAGTTTCTATTTTTTCCCCGGGTGGAGGTTGGTCTGTCCAGGGGGCTATGCTGCTCTGGCCCAGGCTTGTCTGTGGGAGTACTGCAGTACTGAGAAGCTCACCTGGTCTGCGTCTTCCCAAGCCATCTGGGTACCGGCAACTGGCGTCCCGGGGGCCCTCCTGGTTTCTCTGTTTAACATGAAGTGGAGATTCTCTGCGCTGGCTGGAGGTGTTGAGGTGTCAAAGTTATGCTTCTTCTCAGTGATTATGCCTGCAAAGTGTGTCTCCAGCGTCTCTCCAAGATTTCACTATAGGAGGCTTGCTTTCTGCTTCCTCCCTCTAGCCGCCATCTTGGAATCGGATGTTTAGATTTTTAAAAAGCCTCCAATTTTTTTTTTCAGAGTGATTGTATT
This sequence comes from Castor canadensis, assembly GCF_047511655.1. Lineage (NCBI taxonomy): Eukaryota > Metazoa > Chordata > Mammalia > Rodentia > Castoridae > Castor > Castor canadensis. The sequence goes on from NC_133400.1 coordinate 24,667,100, forward strand.
AGTTTGCATTCCTACCAGCAGTGTATAAGGGTTCCTTTTTCCCCACATCTTCAGCAACACCTGTTGTTGGTGATGTTTCTAATGATGGCTGTTCTAACATGAGTGAGGTGGAATCTTAGTGTGGTTTTGATTTGCATTTCCTTAATGGCTAGAGATAGTGAGCATTTTTTCATGTTTTTTTTTGGCCATTTGAATTTCTTCTTTTGTGAAAGTTCTGTTTAGTTCAGTTGCCCATTTCTTCATTGGTTCATTAATTTTGGGAGAGTTTTGTTTTTTGAGTTCCCTATATATTCTGGTTATCAGTCCTTGTCTGATGTGTAGCTGTAAAATATTTACTCCCAGTCTGTGGGTGGTCTGTTCAGTTTACAGACTATTTCTTTGGTTGCTCAGAAGCTTTTTAATTTTATGAAGTCCAATTTATCCATCCTTTCTCTTAGTTGCTGAGCTGCTGGAGTTCTATTGAGGAAGTCATTGCCTATACCTATTACTTCCAGAGTGTTTTCTGCTCCTTCTTGTACTAACTTCAGAGTTGCAAGTCTGATATTAAGGTCCTTGATCCATTGTGAGTTGATACTAGCATAGGGTGGTAACATGGAGCTAATTTCACTTTCTTGCAGACAGATAACCACTTTTCCCAGCAACATTTGTTGAAGAGGCTGTCTTTTCTCCCTTGTATATTTTTGGCACCTTTGTCAAAAATGAGTTGGGTATAATTGTGTGGTTTCATATCCAGGTCCTCTATTCTGTTCCACTGGTCTTCTTGTATTTTTATGCCAGTACCATGTTGTTTTTATTGCTATTGCTTTGTAATATAGTTTGAAGTTGGATATTGTGATACCTCCAGCATTGCTCTTTTTGCTGAGTATTGCCTTGGCTATTAGTGGTCTCTTGTGTTTCCAAATGAACTTTAGGGTAGATTTTTCAATCTGTGTGATGAAAGTCATTGGGATTTTGATGGGAATTGCCTTAAACATGCAGATTGCTTTTGGTAGTATAGCCATTTTTACTATGTTGATTCTACCAATCCATAAGCATGGGAGATTTTTTCATCTTCTGTAGTCTTCCTTGATCTCTTTCTTCAGGGGTTTGTAGTTTTCCTTGTAGAGGTCATTTACATCCTTGTTAAGTTTACTCTTAGTTATTTGATTTTTTCTGAGGCTATTGTGAATGGAATTGTTTCCATATATTCCTTCTCAGTTTGTTCATTGTTGATGTATAGCAAAACTATTGACTTTTGTAAGTGGATTTTGTATCCTGCCACCTTGCTACAGCTGTTTATGGTGTCTAGGAGTTTTTGGGTAGAGTGTATTGGGTCCTTAAGGTATAGGATCATGTCATCTGCAAATAGGGATATTTTGTCTATTTGAATTCCTACTTGAATTCAAATAGTTTCTTTACCTATTTGAAATCCTTTTATTTCTTCTTCTTGCTTAATTGCTCTGGCTAAGAATTCAAGTACTGTGTTGAATAGGAGTGGGGACAGTGGGCACCCTTGTCTCATTCTTGATTTTAGGAGAAATGGTTTCAATTTTTCACCATAAGTTTGATGTTGGCTTGTCATATATAGCCCTTAAAATGTGGAGGTACATTCCTTCTATTTCTACTTTCCTTAGAGCTTTTATCAAGAAGTGGTGTTGGATCTTGTTGAAGGCTTTTTATGCATCTATTCAGATCAAGTGGTTTTTGTCTTTGCTTCTATTAATGTGCTGTATTACGTTTGTAGATTTGTGTATGTTGAATCACCCCTGCATCCCTGGGATGAAGCCTACTTGGTCATGATAGATGATCTCTCTGATATGTTGTTCGATTCAGTTTGCCGTTATTTTATTGAGGATTTTTGCATTGATGTTCATTAAGGAGATTGGCCTGTAGTTCCCCTTTTTAGAGGTGTCTTTGTCTGGTTTTGGGATAAATGTAATACTGGCTTCATAAAATGAGTTAGGCAGTATTCCTTCTCTTTCTATTTCATAGAACGGTTTGAGGAGGGTTGGTATTAGTTCTTCTTTAAAGGTCTGATAGAATTCAGCAGAGAATCCATCAGGTCCTGGACTTTTCTTTTTTGGGAGACTCTATTGCTGATTCAATTTCATTTTGTGTTATATATCTATTCTGGTGATTAATGTCCTCTTGGTTCAGCTTTGGATGGTCAAAAGTATCAAGAAATCTGTGCATTTCTTCAAGATTTTCAAATTTATTAGAATATAGAATTTCAAAGTAGTCTCTGATGATTTCCTGGATTTCCTCTGTGTTTGTTCTTATCTCCCCTTTTGCATTTCTGATTTTACTGATTTGGGTTTTTTCTCTCCTCATTTTAGTTAGGTTTGTCAGAGGTCTGTCAATCTTATTTATTTTTTCAAAGAACCAGCTTTTTGTTTACTTGAGTCTTTGTATGTTTTTTTAAATTTCTATTTCATTGATTTCAGCCCTTATCTTTATTATTTCTCTCCTCTTTGTTTTGGGATTTGCTTGTTCTTGATTTTCTAGGAGTTTGAGATGCAGCATTCAGTCATTGATTTGATATTTTTCTGTCCTTTTAATATATTACTCATGGCTATTAACTTTCCTCTTAGGACTGCCTCTGCTGTGTTCCATAGATTCCGGTAGTTTGTGTTTTCATTTTTATTACTTCCAGGAACCTTTTAATTTCCTCTTTTATTTCATCAATGACCCATTGATCATTAAGCAAGTATTGTTCAGCTTCCAATTGCTTGCATGTTTTTTACTGTTGTTTTTGTTGTTGATTTCTAGTTTTAATGCATTGTGATCAGATAAAATACATGTATTTTCTGAGGCTTGCTTTGTGCCCTAAGATATGATCAATTTCAGAAAAATTTCTGTGAGCTGCTGAGAAGAATGTATATTGTGCAGAAGTTGGATGAAATATTCTGTAGACATCAGCTAGGTCCATTTAATCTATGGTGTGATTTAGTTCTAGAATTTCTTTATTGTTTTTTTGTTTGGATGACCTATCTATTGGTAATAGGGGATATTAAAGTTCTCACTACCACTGTGTTGGAGCCTGTATATGTTTTTAAGTCCTTCAGGGTATGTTTGATGAAATCAGGTACATTGTTGTTGGGTGCATATAGGTTGATAATTGTTATTTCCTTTTGGTGTATTTCCCCTTATATTAGTGTGGAGTGTCCTTCTTTATCTCATTTGATCATGTAAGTTTGAAGTCTACTTTGTCTGAGATAATTATTGCTTCCCTGCTTGTTTTGGGGGGCCATTGGCTAGGTAAATCTTCTTCCAGCCTTTCACCCTCACCCAGTGCTTGTTTCTGTCGATGGATGGATCTCCTGTAGGCAGAAGATTGTTGGATCTTCCTTTTTAATCCAGTTTGCCAAATGTTGTCTTTTGATGGGGGAATTAAGTCCATTAACATTCAGTGTTAGTATTGATAGGTATTTGGTGATGCCTGTCATTTAGTTGTCTTTGCTGTTTAAGGGTTTGATTGTGTGCAGCTGAATCAATGTTACTCTCTAGTTTCTTGTCTTTTCTTCTCCTGTGGTTTGGCACTGCCTGTCCTTTCATGGTTTTGTTTGTTTTCATTTTCTGTGTGAAGAATTCTTTGAAGAATCTTTTGTATTGGTCATAAATTGTTTTAGTTTCTGCTATCAGGGAAGACTTTTATTGCTCCATCTATTTTGTATGATAGTTTTGCTGGGTCGAGTATCTTAGGGTTGAATTTATTTTCATTCAGCGCCCAGAAGACTTCACTCCATGCTCTTCTAGCTTTTAATGTTTGCATTGAGAAATCTACTGTGATTTTGGTGGGTATATGTTTGTATGCTATTTGTTTTTTCTCTCTTAAAACCTTCAATATTCTTTCTCTATTTTCTGTGCTTATTGTTTTAATGATAATATGTCATGGGGTAGTTCTATTTTGGTCAAGTCTGTTTTGTGTCCTGGAGGCTTCTTGTACCTGAATGGGCATTGTTTTCTCCAGATTTGGGAAATTTTCTGTTATTATTTTGTTGAATATATTACGAATTCCTTTTGTTTGCACCTCTTGTCCTTCTTCAATGCCCATGATTCTCAGATTTGTCTTTTGATGGAGCTGGTGAATGCTTGCATATTCCTTTCACAGGTCTTGAGTTGTCTGACTAATAGTTCTTCAGTTTTTCCTTTAATGCCATTTCATCTTCAAGTTCTGAGATTCTGTCTTCTGCTTGTTTGAGTCTGCTGGAGTGGCCTTCCATTTTGTCTTGTATTTCTGTTTCATTCTTTTTTCTTATGTTTTCCATATCATTGGTCACTTCCTCTTTAATATTGTCAATTTTCACCGTCAATTCATTTATCTCTCTATTTATAATGTTCTCTGTTTCACTTTGGTGTTTATTTAGGACTCCTATGAGTTCATTTATTTGTTTTTGTTTTTTCTCATACTCTTTATTTTTGTTGTCTTGGACTTTCTTGAGTGCATCATGTAGTTTTTTGTTGATCTGTTTAGTAGCATGTCTTTAAAATTCTCATTGCTTATTTGGAGGATTTCTTTTTTCAGTGTGTCTTGTGAGCTTTGTTGGGTTCCTTGGTATAGTTTATCTTTGTTTTGTTGGAGTCTGGGTCTGGGCATTGGTTTTGTTCATTTCCTTCTGCATCCTGTACTAATTTATTTTTGAGGTGAGAATAGTTCCCATCCCTTTTTCATCTTCCCATGATTCCACTTGGTACTGTTTCTGTCCCTGGTGTATGTGTAATTTAGTATTAGCTAACTTACAATAGTAAAACTAACAAAAACAAGAAAGAAAGAGAAAAAAGAAAAAAAAAAGAAAGAGAAAAAAATGGAGAACCAAAGAAATGAACAGGATGAGATGGTGGACAAACAGGGAAAAGACAAACAAACACTTAAAGGGAAGAAAACAAAAATTCCCAGTTCAGGAACAGTAGAATTTCAGTCTTAGTAGTTCTGGTGTTACTCCTTTAGCATCCAGTCCTGTTTCTCTACTTATTTCCTCATCTGTTGATCTGCATCTCCCATGCAGGTTTAGAGCTGGTGTCTGGAGGTGCTGGAGCCCTTCTGTTTTCTCAATGTAAAGTGGTGTGGAGAAGCTTTTTACTGATGGGGGATGTTCAGGGTTTTGGAGTTTTGTTTCTTCTTCTTTTTTTTTTTTTTTTGCAAAGTGTGTCTCCAGAAGGAAAGTATTCTGTTTGGTCTGCTGAGGGTCTTCCAAGCACATTTGGAGCTATCAAATGGCAGTGGGCTTGCAGGTGGTGTCTGGTGTGCCAGTGGGCCTGCAGGTGGGCTGTGCCCTAGTGGAAGTGCAGGGCTGTGGCCAGTATGCTGGCAGGCTGGCAGCCTGGCAGCCATGCTTTTTTGTTTTAAATACACACAAAACAACTCTATGTATTTATGGAATTTAGCATTATGCTGTTTTAATGCCTGTATACATTGTATAATGATCAAATCAGAGTAATTGGCATATCATTCACATCCAAATTTTATCATTGCTTTGTGGTGATAGCATTCAAAATCCTCTTTCTTAGCTATCTTGGAATTGACAATATATTATTGTTGGTTACAGTCACCTTCTTGTATAATAGGACACTGAAACCCAATCCCATCTCCTCTTTCTTCCTACCCCTCGCATATTCTGTTAGCCTCTTTTCTATTCTTCACTTCAGTGTGACCACCTGAACTGTTTCAGATTTCACGTGGATATGAGATTATATTTTTCCTGTCTGGCTGGCTTTTTTTTTTTTCACTTATCTTAATGTCAATTAGAATCATCCATATTGCATTAAGTGCCAGGATTTTATGCTTTTTTATAGCTGAATAATATTGCACATATATGCATAACATTTTCTTTCTCCAGCAATCCACCACTGGATATATATCAAAGGAAATAAAATCAATATGTCAGAGAGATGTCTGCCTTCTCATGTCCTTTGAAACACTATTCACAATAACCAAGATAGGGTAAGTGCCAATCAATGGGTGAGTAGTTCTAAAATTCAGGATAGAATTCCATTATCTTCATCTTCACTTGAATTCAATTATAAGAAAAATGATGACTAAGGGTTGGTACTATTTGTTATGAGAATTTCATAAAAAGATATAATAGAAAACTTTTTTAGATATGCACAATGTTGAAAAATAGGATGATTACCTTTGAGAAAAATGTGTTCTGATCTTCAGAGATGAATAAAAATTCTCTTTACCTTCTGGATTTATCTTCAATTTCTTTTCAATTGGGCATCCTGAACTAGGAAGCAATGTGTATTTTTGAGCCAAAGAAAACAACACACAATGTGTGTGTTTTCCACTTTACAGTAGCTGACACTAAACACTATGGCTGTTCAAACTAATCTCAGTATTTAAATTTTTCTTGTTGCCAAAATATTCTGTCAACTCCTATCTTTCTGGGTCATTCTGTGTATCTCGGTTGATCTCATTGAGGGAAAAACTGTATATAGGGTACTTTAACAGCACCTACTTCAGTAGGTATGAATTTTCTTTTTAGTTTTGGAAAAGAAAGTTAGTCATTTTCAAGAAAGACTTTTCAGTTTGGAAATAAAATCTTCACCATCTTCTTTATTTCTGTTATGTCTATTTGCAATGCTTGGTTTTTAATACTGCTTAAGTGTATAGAGAGAACAAAGGGAAAGCTGAGCGCTCATTCATATATGTTTACAGTATCCAGCCAATTTGCATTAACAAAGATTTAAAACTAGCAAATTAATTTGTGAGGTGACTTGTTTGAATGAAAGTCTTTAAGTATCATCTGGAGAGCTACTGTGAAATCACTGAACACAAGACACTATATTAAATGCATGTGTTGTGTCCCTGAATGCTCAGCAGCAATACCAGGTCTGTTTCTGAAATGAGGCCTGGCTCCTTGTGGAATTCCACAGGAGAGAGAAGAAATGACAACGTTCCCCAAGTCACAATGACATATTATAGTGGTATATCAAAGAGTAGTGCTAATATGGTCTATATGGTCAAAGACCTCTTCATTTAATCTTTCAGTAAATACTTAATGTTCATTTATTATGTCCCTGTCCATGTTTCAGGTTCTGGGGATACATCAGAGTCAAAACAAAATATGTTCCTATTCCCATGGAATTTATGCTAACATTGTAAGGAGTGTTCACATAGATGGCATGATTTTCTAGAGTGAAAATTTCAGAAAAGGAAACAGATGATACAATAGAGTGATAAGGGAAACTTTGTATTTTTTATTGGATTTGGCAAAGATTTACTGACATCTGAATGTAATTAAAAAGGTAAACAAACAAATATAAAGCCTTGAATGAGTGTTAGCAGCATGGCACCCACAAGCTAACTGAGGGGTAAAAGAATTTTGTGTATTTCCAATGGAATTTTATGCAGCCATGAAGAAGAATGACATGTTATCATTTGCTGGTAAATGCATGGAATTGGAGAACATCATTCTGAATGAGGTTAGCCTGGCCCAAAATACCAAAAATAGTATTTTCTCACTCATATGTGGACATTAGATCAAGGGCAAACACAACAATGGGATTGGACTTTGAGCACATGATAAAAGGGAGAGCACACAAAGGAGGGGTGAGGATAGGTAAGACACCTAAAAAATTAGTTAGCATTTGTTGCCCTTAATGCAGAGAAACTAAAGCAGATACCTTAAAAGTAACTGAGGCCAATAGGAGAAGGGGACCAGGAACTAGAGAAAAGGTTAGATCAAAAAGAATTAACCTAGAAGGTAACACACATACACAGGAAATCAATGTGAGTCAACTACCTGTATAGCTATCATTATCTCACCTAGCAAAAACCCTTGTTCCTTCCTATTATTCCTTATACTTTCTCTTCAACAAAATTAGAGATAAGGGCAAAAGATTTTCTGCCAGGTATCGAGGGAGTGAGGAGAAGAGGGAAGGGGAGGAGGGAGGGGGGAGAAATGACCCAAATGTTGTATGCACATATGAATAAAAAAAAAAAGGTATTTTGTGTATTTCATTTTCAGATGATATATAGTTATTTTGGTCAAGATTTAGAGTTTGAACTTTTAAACAATGTAGTATTAGAGGATTAAATTATTTTTTTCGTAAATACTTTTGTTATCCTTCCATTTTCTACTTGTTCAATTGTCTGGGGTAGAAAAAATAGGAGAGAAAGAGGATTACAGTCACATTGAAGGACTCATATTTGTATCAGTGAGAACTTAGGCTAGATTTGTAGCAATGAAGGTAGAACAGAATGCATGATCTCAAACGGTAGCTGGACAAGCAGATAAATGATTAGATGCAGGAATATGAAAAAAAGGAAGGAAGATGGAAGGAAAGAAGGAAGGAAGGAAATTAGATAACTCATAGTTATTATGACCTGAGAATTATGTTAATGACAATGTATGTATAGGGAGAAGATAGAGGGAAGGAGACACCTGAATAGAAATCAAATACTGTTTCAGACATATTGATTTGCAATAACTATTTTATGTTCTACTTTCTACTACTATGTTTGGAGTTAATCAAAGAAGTGAATCATCAGAGATATAGAGCTTCCACACCAGTCATGTTCACTATAGAAGTACATGCAGATTTCTTGGTAATTGGTGTTACTTGAGTAGTATTAGCTCTGTGGGTAAAAATTCAGTATGTGAACACTGATAAATTCTGAATTCTTTAAAGGCAATAGAAGCTGTTAATGCAGTGTGAGTCCAACACTTTCCTTGGAAAAGTACTAGGAATAGGGTGGGATTTCTCCTTACAAGCAAGGTATCAGGTAAAATCTACATACAGGCACTTCTGACATGCCCTGCTATAACTTAGGACCGGACAGTTACTCAGCAAATACTTAGGGAAAACAATGTGTAAAAGTGAACCAATGATATATAATTATGCTTGAACCATCACATTCTCTCCTTCCCTGAAGAAGAAATTTATCATTACTCATTTCCTTCAATATCAATGCATATTTGAAGTAGCATCTTGAAGTTTGTAAAATAAATCACTAAAATGAATACTTCTGATTGCCAGCTAATATCAATAAGATCTCTTCCCTTGGACTGTTGAGTTAGAGGTTTTCTGAACACTGCTAGAAAGAGAATAGGTGAAGGGGCTCATGGTTTCTTCAGTGTGTTCAATGCAGGCTCATTTCACAACAAGATTCTGAGAGCTGCTGTCAAGAGTCCCCAGTATGTTTCAAAACTTTCAATGTGATTAGTTTTGATAAAACAAAGTTAAAAATGTGATTTCTGCCTTCAACATGGGTCTTATAACATGATCTTCTCTGTGCAATGATATTGACAGTACAGTTGTACTGCCTAATTTTAGAGAACACTGGGAAACCTTTTGTTATTACAGATATGAATGTGTTATATATCTTTATAGTCATACTGCATTTTACAGCAAATAAAAGCATCTCCTGAGTTGATCACCAATCATGCCATTCATTCACATGTTGCTGGTGTGGTTATTTTTCCAAAGATTCTGAAGGCAACTTCAGATCATCACAGAGTGTTTATGACAGTATCGACAGGCTCAAAGTTGCTTGCATCTTTATCATACTCACTTTGTTCACTTGTGCAAGGGAAAGGTGTGCATCTCGTGGATATTCAGCACTTTAATGCTAATGTTCTAATTTTCCAGAGCTCCTAGGACCCCACTCTAAGCTATCAACTGTGTCATGTAGAAGAGACTGGAATTTTTTCAAAAGGAGTTTCCAACAAGTTTTGAGAAAAATATTGGAGTAAATATGCACTAACTAATGGGACTACTTCATTTTGAAGTTTTTTTTTAATTCATTTATTCACATGTGCATACATTGTTTGGGTTGAAGTTTTATTTTAAAAAGGTTTTTTATTTTGATATTCATCTATTTTTTCACTTAAAATAGTAATGATCTCTTCCCAGATGCAGGCAGTAAGCAAGGAGAATCTTAAAGACCCCAGTATTTACTGCACTTGCCTTGGTGTAAATCTCACTGTGGATATAAGAGAATGTGCTCAAAATTGTTCCTCTTTCCTTAAAATAAAACTGTAAGTTTTTTTCTATTATTATTGTTATTATTATTTTTAACATTAGAAGTTTATGTAAAGTGTGCACTAAAAATCACACCCCAATACAACTGACAGTCTGACAATCTAATTGCATTTCTGTCATCCCAGAGAAACTATTTGTTGTCACTTATAATGATGCCATAAATTAACAATCAACTGGAAAGAGACAGATTTAAATGCAACTTCTTCACAATTTAAATCAGGTTTTTGGTACTCAACTTATTACCAGCACAGCTAAGTGTTCTTAGAAAGCAAATATATTTCTCTTCACATTATACCACAAACTTAGAGAGAATGGCAAGGCAGCCTGAGTACTTCAGGAGCACTAACAGTAAGGAGGCATTGGTGTCATCATTTGCACTCTCTCTGCATTGCTGATAACACACCCTGTCTGCAATGAAGCAGGGAAACATAAATGGAACTTCTGGGTTGGTGGAGTGACTCAGTGGTGCCTGCCTATTAAGTGTGAGGCCCTGAATTCCAACTCCAATGTAGTATATCCCCACACACACCAGAAAAAAAAAAAAACAAAAAGGAACCTGGCTCTGTGGGAATGTACTAGTCATGTGTGGTTATTTAAAGTTAAATTAATTAAAATAACATAAAATATAGAGTGTGTTCCACAGCTATTCTGGCCACATTTCAAGTGCTCTGCAGTTCAAGCTTTCTTAGCCTAACAGAACATTATACTAAGCAGTGTTATTCTACAGCATTCGTCTTTATGATATACTTACATTGTAACTCAACCAGTCTCTATATCGCCAACCATCCTAGAACAGAAGTCTCTCTTCTTCCTCTTTTGCTTCCTTAAAATTTCATCTTTACTCAAAAACCAAGTGACAGCAACCATACTGGTCCAACATTGACCCTTGGAGTTGTTTCTTTATATAACCTTTACTATTACTTTTGACTGTTCATACATTTTCTGGTTTATTATTTGTCTGTGCCCACTATATCATAAGACTCATATATTTTGTTCTATGCTGAACCTTCAGTGCCTACAAAATTGCCTAACAAAGGTAAGTGTGCAATAAATAATCATGAATGTCAGAATAGGACAGGAAAAATTCTGCACATTGCTTTGACTCCCAGAGCCACGCAAAATTTTAGACGAATTAATTTATTTAATCTTGACAATTTCTCTTTGAAAAAGGTATTAATAATACATTTACTTCCCACATGAGGAAAATGTTTAGGCAGCATTGAGTACCAATTCCAACTTTTTTTGAATTATCAGTTTTCATTCTTGTATGTAATTGACATAATAATCTATGGACTTGGAGGATACTGTGTGATGTTTCAAAACATGTAGACATTATACAATGTTAAAATCAGGTGAGAATGTGGAAAAAAGAAAATGCTTACACACTGTTGGTAGGAATGTAAATTTGTACAGACATTCTAGAAAACCATATGGAGATTTCTTAGAAAAGTTGAAAGTGGAACTACTGTCTGATCTAGAAATGTTATGGGGTAATTAATTTTCTGAACATCCTGAAATGCCCCTAAACCAATTTTGTTTTGTGAAACAAAATCTATCAACTAGTGAAGAACCAGAAATAGTATGAATGGTACAAGCAGCCATATTAACATCTCCTTACCATAATTTACCTACTCCTAGCTTCTGCCACATTTGTTCCAAGTATAAATTATATCTATATGGTTCCAGCTGTCACCTATCTTTACCAGGTATGACCAAGGCTCAAAAGGTCAGGCTCAGATAATTTGATTTTAGAGGATGTTCACAAAAGAAAGGTAAATCTTGAGGTTCAAGTCATTGATGTCAAGTAGGCAACCATACAGGAAAAGTAACATAACATGCTCTGAAGAACTCTTTCTTTGTAAATATCTAATACTATATAATTATATAGTATAATATATACTATATTCTGGATTACTAAATAAGAACTAGGTAAGTTACTTTAACTCCTTCAGCCATCAAATATAATACATTAACTGGTACATATAACTATGAAGTAACCAAGATCTCTACACAGACTAAGATAAAATTAAAGATATTCAATAACAAAAATGTGGCTGTGTTTGACTATTTGTATGGTGAGATAGCAAGGGGAGTCCAGAAAGTCTTTCCAAGGATAAAACACAAATGTATTGAAAATTGTTGATCTCATTTTCATCTACATGATAACAAAGGCTCAAACATCCAACTGTGGAATGCTCTGTTTTATAATTTCTGTGGATTTTGTGCATGGAGAAAGTTGAACTATCTCTCCGGAAATATACATTCTAAAAGGGAAATGAGAAATCTATTAGTCTATCCATCTGCAAAAAGAAAGAAGATGAAATTGACCATATTTGGGGCAAGTAAAAGATGGATTGGAATGGCTGTTCAGACACAGAAATCTTACTCTGTGTTTGTTCCTAGAGGAACATTAACTATGAGACGATCACCAAGACAATGACTTATACTTTATAAAACACGTAAAGGCGGCAAAAGTGATAGAAAGAAACCCATTCTAAAAAGAAATTAAGAGACTGGTGTTTGAGTGTCCTTTTTAGGAAACTGATAACTGCATCACAGGATCATAAATCTGAGGAAGATGATATCCAGAATAGATATTGGTGTCAGTAAACCAATTTCTATTTCTAGTTGAATCTCAGATAACAGAAGTGACCTGCCCAAAGTCATAGAAATATTAGATGTTTGATCTTAAACTGGATTTAAGTCTCAAAAATACTAGTCTAGAGCTTTTAAAAATTATTAAGCATTGTAGTTTGAAAATTAAACACCAAATTTGCACGTTAGCTTTCGAGTACAAATGATATTTCATTTTATCATTTGGTATAAGATTTTTAAGGAAAATATTTATCTAAGTATTGAAACAGACCACCAAGGGAAAATGAAAAATAAATGACCATAATAACAGGTTTCCTTGGGATGGCAGAAATTTTCTCCTGTGTTGAATTAAGCAATTGAACTTAGTCCATATTTTTTTTATTTCTAGAGTCTTTTGACCTGATATTGTACTGTCATCAAAAGGAAATAAGATATTTATGTTTTCCAAGATTTATTTATTTGGATGTGTTACTTAATTGTCACAAAATATCCTCTCAATCTGTTTTTATCTCATGATTCTATGTTTGGCCTAACTAAATCTGATAGCCCTCCACACCTCTAATCTCACAATCTGTTCATCATGTCTCAAATATATCATACCCTATTCCAGTTTTCTGCTTTTCTCAGATAAACGTTTTCTGCTTAGACTTTTCATTCCCATATTTATGGTTAAAGGGAACCTTAAAGAGAAGACAGATTTCATTGTTGAGAGAGGAAGAGGTGTTTTCTATTCATAACATTAAAATCAGTAAACCTTCCTTTAACTTTCCATACCAATGTCATGACAGTTCTAGTCTAGTATTCTTCAACAGTTCTTGGATTCTTTCCATCTACTATGTTAATATGTTAGTAAGCCTCGAAATACCAGTAAATAACCTAATTTACCCATAGGAGATTATAAACTTCTTAAGAACATGTAGCACATCCTATTCATTTTTTTTTTTGCAGTTGCCCACAGCTTCTAGTGCCATTCTACACACATATTAGGAGTTCAATGTTTGTTGAATGAACAAAAGCATGATCCATCAACTTCAGAGTGATTCTTGACCCTAAAGGAACCTAAGGGCACTTCTTGACAAAAATTGAATGGCTCAAATTCACTGCAAAGTATGACCAAACACATGCCTCATTTTCAGAAATATTTAATCTGTGTCACACATTTGGAAAAAATTCAGGCATCAGGAAAGTGATTCACTGTATGACATCTCCCCTGGAGGTTTAAGCAAAGACAAATTGATTTGAGTACCTGGCCAAATGCAAGAATTCCTGTTGAGTAGGAGGAGTTGAAGCCTTTGAGAACTGTTTGATCAGCATGAAAGCCTCTTCAGAAAGGGAGAAAGGGAGGAGATACTGTTTTCTAGGCAGTTCATGGATGGTTGAGCAGCCAAATGACTTGATGAGATAAGATGGAATAGTTCTAAGACCACCTTCGCCACAAAATAAATTTTACCATCCATATGATAAAACTGTGCTACTTTCCAAGGCCTTGATTTAACAGGCTATATATCTCTTGATTTCTGAACAGAAAAGATACAAATGCTAAGACTTTTTAATGTGTAGATTTATTTATCAATATAGATGTATATAGAAATAACTAAATCTATAGATAAAAGCACAGATAATATTGATATTGCTTAGTTCCCTATAGACCTGCCATCAGCATACATTGAAGTATTCAGAATTTTTAATATAGACATCATAAGGATAAACTGATATTTGAATTTCATGAACTGAGCATTCTAAGGAAGCATCTCAAATGATTTTCATGCAAATTCTTGGACACCATTGTTAACAGACGTGTATTGAAATGACTTCAGATATTTTTAACACTTGTTTTCCCAAATGTTTGCAACCATTTCTCTAAAAGAAAATAATTTCCTCATTTTCAGGTGTTTCATTTTTAGCACAAAATTAATAAATTTGCAAATAAAAATATAACATTAAAATGTATAGCATAAAATTATATATAAAAATATAATAATAATCATACTTCATAGTGATAATTCCCTTTCTTATAAAAGTGTAAATAATGTATCCTCTTAAATATGACTTGCATGTGATTACACAATTCCTTGCTGGGTATATCTCTCACAGACATATGCATACATACACATATAAATATGTACATGTACATCATATCTTTGGGGTTTGCATTAATTTCCTTTGAGGTCTCCATACTAAAAGTAAAAATATTTAAATATGTAAATATAATTCAAAAGGTACTTATTTGCCAGAATATATCTGTATATAAATCTATGCCTATTGACCTTAATGGCCTTGTTAAATTTATTTAAATAAGTTAATATTTTACTCTGCAAGATGATATGTTAAATGTTATATATACTTCACAGTTCTTCCACAACTACTGCCTCTTTTTGCCAGATTAAGCATTCTCACTGTAGTATGAATAGAGGTCTTATGAAATACCGTTAATCCATATTAAGTTGGCAGTAGTTGACTTTAAAAAATTATAGGCAACACTTTCCCATGATTTAACCCTAATGCTTAAAAATGTGTAGCTGCCTATGTCATTCAATATTCAAGTCAGGATAATATATTATTAACACCGAGATGCTCATTTTTTGGTATGACAGATTGACTTACATCTGTTACATCACTATTGAGTGGGCTTAGAAGAACAGTAATATAATGTTTATAAGGTATAGAATAAGCAACAAATAAGTTTTTGACTCTGTTTATCTTGAAGGAGAAGTCCCAGAATGCTTTAGAAATATCAATGTAGGGTTTTGAAGAAAGAATACAAGTTTATCAGAGAGATAAAGAAGGAATGATGTTCTAGCCAAAGTAAACATCATGAATGTGTGTGTATGTGTGTGTGTTTTCAGCTTAGAAGACTGGAATATGAAACTGAAAAGACAGTCTGGAACATATTTTATAATGTTTTCTTTGTTGTATCAAGGTTCTTAATTTGATGGAGCCTAAAAATTTTTGTTTCTTTCACTAAGGTCTAGATTTTATCTAATGTGTCTTAAAATGTTCTGATTGGCATCCCTGTGGGATGAGATGGGTTAAAGATGAAGGTATTAGAGGAAAAAGGAAACATAGCAAATTTTCTTTATAGTCTACCCTACCATTACTTGTTTTCTAGGCAAGTAGCACAGGGGAAAGAAAAAGTGATAATTTTAAGTAATATTCAGAAAATAAAGTCAGCAGAATTTGGTGACTGATGGGATGTCTGCAAAATGGGGACAAAGACTTACATAAATATTTCAAGGCCATAGATAATCAGCAGTAGACTTACAACATAAAAAATTATTTGTTTGTCACCTGATCCCAAACAGAAAACCTTGTTCACTGTTTTCTTCTTGCTGTTACTAAAGGTATAAATAACAAAGAAAAGAGATGAAATCAAAATGGATAATTGCTTACAAAAAAGAAAAAATGAATGAAACCAGGAGGAAAATATCGCAATAAAGGGAAAGGATAAATAAGAAAGCTAGGTAACTACACATAATGATTTGAGTGTTTCAGGAAAATGGCACTGATTTTCTTTAAAATGAGTACCAATGTGATTGTGAGATAGCAAGTGCAATGTCAAATAGATGACATCAGTGTCTTCAGGCCCTGCACCCAGAAAGGCTCTTCTCTAAATCCACACTCCTTCTGTCGGGGAAAAACATCTTGTATAGGTATTTTGTAGATCCATCCATCATGATCTGAATCTTAAAAATCACAGTGCTTAAAAAATGTCAACATTTGCATGGATAAATTGAACTTGTGTCATGACGTGAAGATTATTTGTAGCTAAAAAAAGAAATAATTGTCAAAATCATTATTGTTGGGAAAGTCCTTATTTTTATTATTCCAAAACTTGTGCATCAGGAAAAAAATTCATATATTTTTCTTACAATTATTTAAAAGAAAAAATATTTACTTTTCTTTTTAAAAGTTTTTTTATTGTTTTATTATTCATATGTGCATACAACGCTCGGGTCATTTCTCCCCTCTGCCCCCACCCCCTCCGTTACCGCCTACTCCACCCCTACCCTCTCCCCTTCACTCCCTCAATACCTGGCAGAAACTATTTTGCCCTTATCTCTAATTTTGTTGAAGAGAGAGTATAAGCAATAATAGGAAGGAACAAGGGGTTTTGCTAGTTGAGATAAGGATAGCTATACAGGGAGTTGACTCACATTGATTTCCTCTGCATGTGTGTTACCATCTAGGTTAATTCTTCTTGATCTAACCTGTTCTCTAGTTCCTGGTCCCCTTCTCTTGGCCTCAGTTGCTTTTAAGGTATCTGCTTTAGTTTCTCTCATTAAGGGCAACAAATGCTAGCTAATTTTTTACGTGTCTTACCTATCCTCACCCCTCCCTTGTGTGCTCTTGATTTTATCATGTGCTCAAAGTCCAATCCCCTTGTTGTGTTTGCCCTTGATCTAATGTCCGCATATGAGGGAGAACATATGATTTCTGGTCTTTTGGGATAGGCTAACCTCACTCAGAATGATGTTCTCCAATTCCATCCATTTACCAGTGAATGATAACATTTCGTTCTTCTTCATGGCTGCATAAAATTCCATTGTGTATAGATACCACATTTTCTTGATACATTTGTCAATAGTGGGGCATCTTGGCTGTTTACATAACTTAGCTATTGTGAATAGTGCCGCAATAAACATGTGTGTGCAGGTGCCTCTGGAGTAACCTGTGTCACAGTCTTTTGGGTATATCCCGAAGAATGGTATTGCTGGATCATATGGTAGATCAATGTTTAGATTTTTAAGTAGCCTCCAAATTTTTTTCCAGAGTGGTTGTACTAGTTTACATTCCCACCAACAGTGTAAGAGGGTTCCTTTTTCCCCACATCCTCACCAACACCTGTTGTTGGTGGTGTTCCTAATGATGGCTATTCTAACAGGGGTGAGGTGGAATCTTAGTGTGGTTTTAATTTGCATTTCCTTTATTGCTAGAGATGGTGAGCATTTTTTCATGTGTTTTTTGGCCATTTGAATTTCTTCTTTTGAGAAAGTTCTGTTTAGTTCACTTGCCCATTTCTTTATTGGCTCATTAATTTTGGGAGATTTTAGTTTTTTAAGTTCCCTATATATTCTGCTTATCAGTCCTTTGTCTGATGTGTAGCTGGCAAATATTTTCTCCCACTCTGTGGGTGTTCTCTTCAGTTTAGACACCATTTCTTTTGATGAACAGAAGCTTTTTAGCTTTATGAGGTCCCATTTACCTATGCTATCTCTTAGTTGCTGTGCTGCTGGGGTTTCATTAAGAAAATTCTTACCTATACCTATTAATCCAGAGTAGTTCCTACTCTTTCCTGTATCAACTTTAGAGTTTGTGGTCTGATATTAAGATCCTTGATCCATTTTGAGTTAATCTTGGTATAGGGTGATACACATGGATCTAGTTTCAGTTTTTTGCAGACTGCTAACCAGTTTTCCCAGCAGTTTTTGTTGAAGAGGCTGCCATTTCTCCATCGTTTATTTTTAGCACCTATGTCAAAGACAAGTTGGTTATAGTTGTGTGGCTTCGTATCTGGGTCCCCTATTCTGTTCCACTGGTCTTCATGTCTGTTTTTGTGCCAGTACCATGCTGTTTTTATTGCTATTGCTTTGTAATATAGTTTGAAGTCAGGTATCGTGATACCTCCAGCATTGTTCTTTTGACTGAGTATTGCCTTGGCTATTCGTGGCCTCTTGTGTTTCCATATAAATTTCACAGTAGATTTTTCGATCTCTTTAATGAATGTCATTGGAATTTTGATGGGAATTGCATTAAACATGTAGATTACTTTGGGGAGTATAGACATTTTTACTATATTGATTCTACCAACCCATGAGCATGGTAGATCTCCCCACTTTCTGTAGTCTTCCTCAATCTCTTTCTTCAGAAGCATATAGTTTTCCTTACAGAGGTCATTCACATCTTTTGTTAGGTTTACACCTAGGTATTTGATTTTTTTTTTGAGGCTATTGTAAATGGAATTGTTTTCATGCATTCTTTTTCAGTTTGCTCATTATTAATGTATTGAAATGCTAATGATTTTTCTATGTTGCTTTTATATCCTGCTACCTTGCTATAGCTTTGATGGTATCTAAGAGCTTCTGAGTAGAGTTTTTTGGGTCTTTAAGGTATAGGATCATGTCATCTGCAAATAGGGATATTTTGACAGTGTCTTTACCTATTTGTATTCCTTTTATTCCTTCTTCTTGCCTAATTGCTCTGGCTAGGAATTCCAGTAGTATGTTGAATAGGAGTGGAGATAGTGGGCATCCTTGTCTGGTTCCTGAATTTAGAGGGACTGGTTTCAGTTTTTCTCCATTAAGTATAATGCTGGCTGTAGGTTTGTCATATATAGCTTTTATAATGTTGAGGTATTTTCCTTCTATTCCTAGTTTTCTTAGAGCTTTTATCATGAAATGGTGTTGAATCTTATCAAAGGCTTTCTCTGCATCTATTGAGATGATCAAGTGGTTTTTGTCTTTGCTTCTGTTAATGTGGTTTATTACGTTTATTGATTTTCGTATGTTGAACCACCCCTGCATCCCTGGGATGAAGCCTACTTAGTCATGGTGAATAATCTTTTTGATGTGTTGTTGAGTTCGGTTTGCCATTATTTTATTGAGGATTTTTGCATCAATGTTCATTAAGGAGATTGGCCTATAGTTCTCCTTTTTGGAGGTATCTTTGCCTGGTTTTTGGATAAGTGTAATACTGGCTTCATAAAATGTGTTTGGCAGTTTTCCTTCCCTTTCTATTTCATGGAGCAGTTTAAGGAGGGTTGGTATCAGTTCTTCTTTAAAGGTCTGATAGAATTTAGCAGAGAATCCATCAGGTCCTGGACTTTTGTTTTTCAGGAGACTCTTGATTGCTGCTTCAATTTCATTTTGTGTTATAGATCTATGCAGGTGATTAATTTCCTCTTGGTTCAGTTTTGGATGGTCATATGTATCTAGAAATCTGTCCATTTCTTTAAGATTTTCAAATTTACTTGGATACAGGTTCTCAAAGTAGTCTCTGATGATTTCCTGGACTTCCATGGTGTTTGTTGTTATCTCCCCTTTTGCATTCCTGATTCTACTAATTTGGCTTTTTTCTCCCCTCATTTTAGTCAGGTTTGCCAAGGGTCTGTCGATCTTGTTTATTTTTTCAAATAACCAAATTTTTGTTTCATTAATTCTTTGTATGGTTTTTTTTGGTTTCTATTTCATTGATTTCAGCTGTTATTTTTATTATTTCTCTCCTTCGATTTGTTTTGGGATTTGCTTTTTCTTGTTTTTCAAGGAGTTTGAGATGTATCATTAGGTCATTGATTTGGGATCTTTCAGTCTTTTTAATATATGCATTCATGACTATAAACTTTCCTCTCAGGACCGTCTTAGCTGTGTCCCATAGATTCCAGTAGGTTGTGTTTCATTTTCATTAACTTCCAGGAACTTTTTAATTTCCTCTTTTATTTCATCAATGATCCATTCTTCATTAAGTAATGAGTTATTTAGTTTCCAGCTGTTTGCATGTTTTTTGTCTTTACTTTTGTTGTTGAGTTCTACTTTTAGTGCATTGTGATCAGATAGTATGAATGGTATAATTTCTATTTTCTTATATTTGCTGAGGCTTGCTTTGTGTCCTAGGATATGATCTATTTTGGAGAAGGTTCCATGGGCTGCTGAGAAGAATGTATATTGTGTAGACGTTGGATGAAATGTTCTGTAGACATCAACTAGGTCCATTTGATCCATTGTATATTTTAGATCTTGGATTTCTTAATTAATTTTTTGGTTGGATGACCTATTTATTAATGATAAAGGGGTGTTAACGTCTCCCACAACCACTGTGTTGGAGTTAATATATGCTTTTCAGTCTTTCAGGGTATGTTTGATGAAATTGGATTCGTTGACATTGGGTGCATACAGGTTGATGATTATTATTTCCTTTTGGTCTATTTCCCATTTTATTAGTATGGAATGTCCTTCTTTATCTCATTTGATCAATGTAGGTTTGAAGTCTACTTTGTCAGAGATAAATATTGCTACTCCTGCCTGTTTTGGGGGGCCACTGGCTTGGTAAATCTTTTTCCCGCCTTTCATCCTAAGTCTATGCTTATTTCTGTCAGTGAGATGGGTCTCCTATAAGCAACAAATTGTTGGATCTCCCTTTTTCATCCATTTCATCAAGTTGTGCCTTTTGATGGGTGAATTAAGTCCATTAACATTAAGCATTAGTACTGATAGGTATGTGGTGATTCCTGTCATTTAGTTGTCTTAGTTGTTTGAAGGTTTGATTGTGTGTACCTAAGTTGAGGCTACTCTCTACTTTCTTTTTTTTTCTTTTCCTGTAATTTGATGCTGCCTGTCCTTTCATGGTTATGTTGGGTTTCACTCTCTATGTGCAAATCCCTTGAAGAATCTTTTGTAGTGGTGGCTTTGTGGTCACATATTGTTTTAGTTTCTGTTTATCATGGAAGACTTTTATTGCTCCATCTATTTTGAATGATAGTTTTGCTGGGTAGAGTATCCTGGGGTTGAAGTTATTTTCATTCAGTGCCCGGAAGATCTCACCCCATGCTCTTCTTGCTTTTAATGTTTCTGTTGAGAAGTCTGCTGTGATTTTGATGGGTTTACCTTTGTATGTTACTTGTTTTTTCTCTGTTATAGCCTTCAGTATTCTTTCCTTAGTTTCTGAACTTGTTGTTTTAATGATGATATGTCATAGGGTAGTTCTATTTTGATCTGGTCTGTTTGGTGTCCTGGTGGCCTCTTGCATCTGTATGGGAATATCTTTCTCTAGATTTGGGAAGTTTTCCATTATAATTTTGTTGACTATATTACGCATTCCCTTCGCTTGCACCTCTTCTCCTTCTTCGATGCCCATGGTTCTCAAGTTTGGTCTTTTGATGGAGTCAGTGAGTTCTTGCATTTTCTTTTCACAGGTCTTGAGTTGTTTAATTAATAGTTCTTCAGTTTTTCCTTTAATTACCATTTCATCTTCAAGTTCTGAGGTTCTGTCTTCTGTTTGTTCTGTTCTGCTGGATTGACCTTCCGTTTTGTTTTGCAATTCTGTTTTGTTCTTTTTCTGAGGTTTTCAATATCCTGGGTCATTTCCTCTTTAATGTCGTCTATTTTTGTCCTGAGTTCATTTATTTCTTTATTAATTGTGTTCTCTGTTTCACTTTGGTGTTTATATAGTTCTTCTATGATTTCCTTTATTTCCTCTTTTGCTTTTTCAAATTCTCTATTTTTGTTGTCTTGGAGTTTCTTGAGTGTCTCCTGCACATGTTGGTTGACCCTATCCACTATCATCTCTATAAAATTCTCATTGAGTACCCCTAGTATGTCTTCTTTTAAATTATTCTTGTGGGCTTCATTGGGTTCTTTGCCATAGTTTATCTTCATTTTGTTGAAATCTGGATCTGAGTATCTGTTTTCTTCAGTTCCCTCTGGTTCCTGTACTAATTTTTTGCTGTGGGGAAACTGGTTTCCCTGTTTTTTCTGTCTTCCCTTCATTGCCCTTGGTGTTGTTACTGTCCCTGTACTGTGTACAATTAAGTATTGTCTAGTTTGTAATAATAACAATGGTGATATTTAGAATGGAAGGGTGAGAGGAGATGTTAAGCATAGAAGTTGAAGAAAAAGGGAAAAACAAATAAACAAGTAGGAAAAAACAAAACAAAGAATCAAATGAAAGAGTTACAAAGATATAAACAGGGAGCATTAGTGTACTAATTGACAGTAAGCCGAAGAGGCATTAGAGAGACAGAGAGAGGATTGAAAATAAAAAATAAAAAGAATGAAGATCAGAGTAAAAATAAAAAATAAGTAAATGAAAGAAAAAATATATAAATAAAATAAAATAAAACAAAATGAAAAATAGAAAAAAAAAACTCTCCAAGTTCAAATGCAATGAAGTTTCAGTCTTAATAATTTTGGTGTTCGTCTCAGCCTCCAATCCAGGAGATGGTGCCTCAGATGTTGTTCTGTAGTTGTCTCATTTAAGAGGATGCATAAAGTAGAACAAATCTGTACACACACACAAAATAATCCCACAAAGTGTCCCAACTTCAAATGCAATACATTTTCAGTAGGTTTTTCAGCATGCAGGTGTAGTTCAGTTTTTTTCTCATGAAAGGTAGGGAGAGACAAAAAAAAGTCTGGAGACAGGTCTGTGAATGGCTATCTGAGGCTGTGGCTTGCCTGCCTGCTGCTGTCAGCCTGCTGTTGCTGGAAGCATTGTTTATGTAGATCTCTTGGGTGAGCTTAGCACTCACCTGGCCCCGCAAGCTTTGTTTACTCAGAGTTCTCCTGTGTGCAAGCCACTGCTACAAGCTTTCCCCTTTATAATCACACTGGGGGAGGTGACACTGCACCTGCTTTTTCTGGCCTGCATGTTTTTTTATAGCTCAAGTGGGAAGTGGGTCTTCCCCCCTCTCCTGTGGAGCTTTCCTCCCACTGCTGCTTTTACAAGCTTTCCTGCACCTGATTGCTGGGCAGTGCTGCTGCTCCTGCTGGCTGGTGTGTTTGTTTACAGCTCATGTGGGAGGTGGGTCTTCCCCCCTCTCCTGTGGAGTTTTCCTCCCTCTGCCACTCTCACAAGCTTTCCTGTTCCTGGTTGCTGGGCTTGTGTCCCACTCCAGCCGGAGACTCTCCATCCAGGCCCAGCTTATTTATTTACAGTTCCGGGAAGGATTACCCTCCCCCCTTCTTTGGCGCTCAGGTCACCCACCCTCTTTGGAACATGTCTTTATTGTTCTTATTGCTTATTACTCAGTCTCTCTTTTTTCCCCGGGTAGAGGTCGGTCTGTCCAGGGGGCTATGCTGATCTGGTCCAGGGTTGTCTGTGGGAGTACCACGTACCCCTTAGCTCACCTTGTCTGCGTCTTCCCAAGCCATCTGGATGTGGGCTACTGGTGGCCTGGGGGCCCTCCAGGTTTCTCCGTTTAATGTGAAGTGGAGATTCTCTGCGCCGGCTGGAGGTGTGAAGGGGTCAAAGTTTTGCCTCTTTTCAGTGGCCTTGCCTGCAAGGTGTGTCTCCAGTGTCTCTCCATGATTTCACTATAGGAGGCATGCTTTCTGCTTCCTCCCTCTAGCCACCATCTGGGAATTCTATATTTTTCTTTAGGTGTAGAGAGTAAATGGGTTTGTTAAGGTTGTTGGATGAATCACTGCAAATTCAAAATAATGCGTTATAAAAATATTTCAGGATCAATGAACATTGAAATTTGAGAGAGAAAAGATAAAGAGAACTAATATTCATTATTATCTCTGATACATATTCAACTTCACATAAGACTATATAAATTCACAAAATCTGGGAACAATTATAACTATTTTACATAAAACAAGATCAATTTTTATGGTACTGGGGTGTGAATTCAGTGTCTTCTGCTTTCTAGGAAGGCAGTCTACCAGTTGAACCATATCCTGAGTTCTTTTTGTTCTTTAGTATTTTTTCAGGTAGGATCTTGCATTTTAGTGAGGGCTGGTCTCAAACTGTGATCCTCTTGCCTATGCTTCCCTCACAATGGGGATCACAGATGTTGGCCACCACTCCTGGTTTATAAATTAAGATGGGGTCTCACTAACTGTTTGCCAATGTTGGACTTGAACTTTGATCTTCCTGATCCTGGCCTCCTGAGCAGTTGAGACTAAAAACATGAGTCACTGTACTCATCTAATCAAGATGATTTTTAAAGTGCCTTTAAGTTTCAACTGATATTTGTTGAGCATATCTTATGTATTAGTTGTATTGTACCATGGTAGTCAGTCCCTAAAATGGCTGGATAATCTCTATCTCTTGTACAAAGCCCATGTTTTTACATATCTACTCTGATTAAATAAGACCTGGAATTAATGACACTTCTCATGACTACAATATGGCAAAAAGCAATACTATGTCATATTTGGGATTGAGTTATATAAAGACTGTTGCTCAGTCTAGGATACTCAATGTATCCACTCTGTATCTCTATTTCTCATTTTCTGTATCTTTTTTTCTTACATTATTGAATTTAGAAGACTCCAGTTGTCCTGTTTTGAGTAGTGCTATGGGGAAGGAAACTCACATAACGAGGAACAGTATTTCTTTCCAGTCAAAAGGAAATAAGTCTCTTGCCAACAGTTATATCACTGAGCTTCCAAACAAATTCTCAAGCCCTAGACAAGTTTTAGATGACTACAGTCCTCACCAACAGTGTAACTCATAAATGATCCTAGTCCAGGACACACAAATCTGGTACATGATTTCAACCCCTCAAAAAAATATCTGAGATAAGTGATTGTAGTTCTAAACTTCAAATATTGGAACAATTGTTATGCAGCAAGAAAATCTCTAATTTGTATGCATTATCTTGTATTATTCTTATAAGTGCCTGTTATTTAGTCCAAGAAACTTATTTTGTTGCAGTTACATAGAGTCATAGAGGCAAAACTATTATATAGGTTTCAGCTCTGTTCAGCTTGGCTGTCTTCTAATTCTTTCCATTACACCTGAATGTCTTCTGACAATTTTGGGCTTTGCAGGAGTAATATTGCTAATTCTTATGTTTACAAAACTTCTACTTCCTTAGTTTTGTTTCTCACCATTTTCTGATCACTTGCACAGTTAAGAGTAGGTATTCAAATAAGATACAACTGCTTCAAGCAACCTGGTTCCTTGGTTTATATCTAAGAACAACTAAGTTTCCCAAAATGCTCTGATTAGGATTTTGATTGTGACAAGCACCTTCCTCTTTGAATGTCCCTGTAGGGGTGATTGTTGTCACAACCACACTTTTGCTGTACTCATATTCAGTGTTTTGCCTCTGCTCACTGAGAACATACTCCGCTGCTAGCACATTGTAGACATGAATCATTTCTCTTGATTTTTAGATGTGTGTACCCTTTCATGGGGAAAGAATCCTGTGGAGGTTGTCCTAGGTTTGTGTTGAGAAAGTATCTAGGTTTGGAATGAAAATGTAGAGTTGGAACTGTCATTTATGATTCCCTTTTACATATTTGGTGCTTATGATATATTAACTTATCCAATACCTACCTGACAAAGCTTGTCAGTTGTTGTTAGTAGTGGAGAAGATTGAGAAAAGCTACTGGACAGGCTTGATCCCAAGTCTACACTTTAAATTGAATTTCTCTTCCTTTCCCTTTCAGTGCTATATTACCACTACTGAGCACTCTTTGTGTTGGAAACACTTTATCTTCATTTCTCACATCTGCTCTTCAAGATAACATATAAAGTTTCTTGATCTGCAAAATGGGGATGAAGACTTACATAAATGTTTCAAGGTCATAGATAATCAGTAGTAGACTTACAACATAAAAAATTATATGTTTGTTACCTGATCCCAAACAGAAAACCTTCTTCACTGTTTGCTTCTTGCTGTTCCTAAAGTTATTAATAAAAAAGAAAACAGATGAAGTCAAAGTGGTTATTTTCTAACAAAAAAAATGAATGAAACCAGGAGGAAAATATTGCAATAAAGGGAAAGGATAAATAAAATGTTCATGAGTGAATTTAACAGAAGATTTCACATAAATGAATAAGCCTTGCTCCATAAAATGCAACTAGTAATAATCATACTCGTAAACACTATGTACCAGGTACTAGGGACTTTGCCTTTAGGGTTGTTGCAAGAATTGTAAGAAATAATCTGTGCTAAGTATTGTCTTTATGCTTATTTTCTATATGAAACATTTAAGGCTTAGAGAAGCTAAATAACTTGTCAAGTACACAATAAGAAATAGAAGGTAGGAAGGTTTTCAAGCAACCTGATTCTTCCACCACAATCTTAATCACCAAGCAATATTGCTTTTTGTCTAGAATTGATGTCTCTCCTCAAGGTTCATTTAAGGATATAAGGGGTTAGATCTTGATAGTAAAACAAATGACACAGGAAAAGATGGGAAACTTTGTTCAAAACAAAGAGGAGCCCTTATAATGTAACCAAAATCATAGGTTATGAATAGCACTCAGAGTATTCTATTTAAAATAAACTTTTTTTTCCACAAATGAAATATGGTAGTGTTATATGGTTAATATAGTATATCAATACAAGGTAAGCCTCTTGGTGTGCAACTTCAATATATATTTTATTTCAGGTTTAAGTATGTTCTACTATAATATCAGTAAACTATATTATAAGTGAATAAAACATATTTAATAAATAATATTATATGAATCAATACAAAAACAACACTTGGTTTAACATAATTGAATCATTAGGTTTCCATACATTTTAATTCAATCAGATGTATTGGTTTGATGGAGAGGAGTAAATAGAACATACTAAGCTAAGGTAATTAGTTGAAAATATAATTAAACCACAATTTGAGAGACTTCTTTGTAATAGGTTTTGCTCTGTATCTTTAACTCTGCATTAGACCTAGTACTGGATAGGTAATGATATAATGTTTTCTCCTTTGCTAATTTCATAAAATGCAGATATTGACTTGTTTTAACCTTATGGCTGGGAATTACTGTGGTTTAATGTGACCATTTTAAGCTAGTGGGTCATGGTAGAAAGTATACTGGGTTTCAAATTTTAAAAATTATTAATTATTAATGATATTAATAATTATTAATATTCTTTTTTAATATTATAACTCTATCTTAACTATGTTTAGGATTAACAGACTTTATACAAGAATCCCAGTTAAGTTTGAATTTCAGATAAATAATAGGTGTTTTCATTTGCTTTAGTTTAGAAATGTTCCAAATGGAACTTGCTTACACTAAACTTTTACCCATTTTTGTATTGAATTCAAAATTTTAAATAGCTGTCCTCTATTTTTGGCTGTTGTTGCTGTTCAACATGAGTTTGGGAAAAATTCTGGCCTCAAGTCTTTTCAATCAAAAGTAGATAAATGTTAATTTCTAATCTACCTCACACAATTGTTCATATAATTAAATAAGAATATTGTTATAAAATTGTATTGACTATAGCTATTTACATCAAGGGCTGAAGAAACAAATTTTAAATTTATTTAAATAAACTTCGTATTCCCTAATATTAATCAAACCTTATGCTTGGAAATGACATTCTTTTTTCCCACTGATACAATATCCTTCTACTTGATTTTGGCAACTTTCTACATTGTCTATTTATATGTTATGATTAGATGCATTAAAAAGGATAAAAATTTGTTGGAGCATACTCACTCCTTATGTATGGCAGATACTAGTTGGCTGAAGGGGTGATTGTGAGTCTCCCAGTATCTCTACTTCTGGATAATGTTCCTTCTACAAATGAGGTATTTTGATGTGTTTGTGTTTTGGTGTTCAGATATATTGGTTAAATAAAAAATAAACACATGAGTCCTGTATGATGATGCATATTTATAATCCAAGCATTCTGGAGCCAGAGGCAGTAAAGTTGTAATAACGGCCTCCATAGCAGACACTGTCTTAAACAAATAAAAAAATAAAGTAAAAATCACCAACTAAGGGAAATAGAGGAAGATTTCTGTTCAATACTGGAGATATTACCAGTTACCTAGTAAATACAAACCTGTAGACAAAGTGAAAAGTAGTATTTCTCAATCCAATATACTGAATTAGCTCATTGATTTTTTTTTAAATTGGCAAGCCAAGCATGGTGGTACCTGCGTATAATTCCATCATTCAGGAGGCTGAAGCATGAGGACCAAGAGTTCAAGAGGTCCGCCTGGGCCAGGCTATATTAAGAGATCCTGTCAAAAAAAAATAAATAAAAGAAAGAATAAAGAAACCAGAGCATAAAAGGAATTAGTTGGGAGTAAAAAAAAAGTCAGTTTGAGATCCTTAGACATTTATACTTAAAAGTGACAGGAAAACCTCATAAATTGCTTACACATCTAGAGGAGAGTGAACAGATAGATTGAACTCAATATTGTATGATGATTCAATTAGTCCATATTTACATAAATAGAATCTATGAATGCTGCAGATGTCAGCAAAATATTAAACAGCATTTGACATGCATTTCTACCTCAGTTCTCATTGCAAACTCCTGGCTCTCATTGCTATTCCAATCTCGAATGGTCACAATGTAATCCTTTAAAATTCTATCAATGCAATCTGCTTTGCACAAAGTTTAGATTTAATCTTAAAGATTCCTCATAGAAAAATGCTGGTCAATTAATATTTTGAATATTGAAAAGGAGTAAGCAAAAGCCAGATTGGTAGCAAGAGTTTAAGTTATCTTTCCAATGGACATTGCAAAAATTTAAATAATCGAATTTTATTGTTCTTTGATGAGTGGCTCTGCCTCAAACTTGCTTGTCAGATGGAATTTATTTTCTGAATAGGCCAAAAGACTAAAAAAGTTTTACTCATTACTACAACCATTTAAAGATTTTTCAAGCATATTTGTAAAACTACAGAGCTAATTCAATAATTTATTGAAATTATCATAAAAGTTCAGCAAATCATGCATTGTGCTCAGATTCTGATATATGCTAGATTTCCTGTTTTTACGAGTCAGCAGCTTTATAAGTATAACCATTTGAATTTCAAATGATAAATTTATATCCAGCATAGCCCCAGAATGCATAAAAAATGATGAGAGGGCATCCTTTAGAGAAATTTAAAGAGAATTGTGCATTTCATAATTTGATATATGTAACATAATCCATTATACACCAGGGCTTATATTGTGGCAGCAAATGTAAAAAGGAAATGTTGATTCTTATCTTTGCCCAGCACAAGGCAACACAACAGAGGCATGTTTCCTTGAGTTATGAACCACTGGCTCCCTTGTATGCAGTTTTCTTTTTTCTCTATTGGAAGGGGTGCATATGTAACACACTGAAGGGCTCTGTGGACTTAATTAC
Source organism: Castor canadensis (assembly GCF_047511655.1). Lineage (NCBI taxonomy): Eukaryota > Metazoa > Chordata > Mammalia > Rodentia > Castoridae > Castor > Castor canadensis. Next base: position 24,696,436 of record NC_133400.1, read on the forward strand.
TATGTTAGAGTTTGGCAGAATGAGAAAGAAGAGACTCCAAGCAAAGTGAGGAAAAGAACTTTGTAGCCATCTCTGCAGGGCTAGAGAATCCATGGAAATATTTATTCCACAGCCAAGGCTAAAAACTATATTTTCTGTCTTTGGCATGCCTTCTTTCCATGGTTTTCTTCCCAATTTCTTTTCCCCCAACATAATTACTATCTTAAATTTTCCTGGAGTTATTTTTGTTGAGGCCCAATAGTAAAGGCATGTGACAACAGATGATGGAGACATGATTGGTTTTTAGCTCTACTAAATATTAAAGTTGTTGAGAACGTGGACTAATTCTCAGTCCCATAGTATCTTAAGTATTTTGCCAGTGATAAGAAAAATGGCAGGGGTTAATGAGCACTTGACTATTATTTTCTGGGAGCACAAATACGGGGATTTGAGTCCCAATTACGTTCAAATTCTGCATGTGGTCATTAGCTTCAATTCCTTTAGCTTCTGTTTCCTGTGTATATTGAAAAGCAGACATGGAGAGGATTAGAAAAATGCAATATTATGAGAGTACACAGCACACTAATCAAATGCAAGACCTTATACAATTTAGCTACACCACTGTTCTTGTTTTCCTTTCCTCATTTCCACACATTCAGTTGTTATGACCATTGTTTTAAGGCTTTAGCTATGCATCACAATAAACTAAAAATTTGTGCTTTGTGAACTTGAATCTTTTCATTTAAGGCCATTATTTCACAAAGAGATCTTGATTTCAATAGGGTAATTACTTAAAGAAAAATTTCTATATTCCATCTCAAACCTTAAAAAGATGAATAGTAAATTAAATGTCTGACATCAAGGATGGAAAATTTGGCCCATAAATTTTGTAAAGCCATGTATGTATATGTGGAAAATTGAAATGCTTATGTACATATATGGATATATGGATATATATAGTTTATCATATGTATATACACATTTGGAAAGCCTTCACAAACTCATATGTGAGGCATATGGTATTTAATAATTAATTTAACACAGGAAACATCAGATATGACCCAGCTGTGTGGCATTATGAAGACTGAAGTCGAGCAAATTCATAAAACTTCTATATAACACTTAACAATTAATAGGCATTCAATACTCAATTACCTGATCAAACACAGTCTTTGATTTCACTTCCTCCCACGCTGACATTGCAATGAAAACAAAGTATATACATTCTAATAGTACAAACCATAAACACAAAAATCTTCAGAAATGGCTGCTACTTCAATTAAACTGAATTGACATGTAAGAGCAGCCCCTGACAGTTTGTGTCTATCCCACTAATTTAGAATCTGTGTGAACTTGAAGCAAGTCTGTTTCAGGTTTATGACATCTTGTGTAAGGAAGTACACTTCACTCTCCTGTTTTGAAAATTTCTTTTTATTTTTCACACATTGGAAACCCCTGGGGAAGGAGGAGAGAAACCCACTAAGTATTTGAGAAAAAGAATATTTTTCTCAATTCTGGAGCACTTGAATGAGGTGGAAGAATCACAGGGCCTATGCCTGCTGGAGGGAAAGAAGCAATTCTGCCTTAGCACAAGCACAAAGTAGATGAAGGGAAATCATTCAGCAGGAGCTCAAAGAAGGCAGTTGGCTGTGATAAATTTCAAATTTAAATATTTGCCAATTACTGCCCTTAGAATTCCCTAAAATGTTTAATCTTCTCCTCCACCAAATTTTTTTTCCCATATAAGCATCTTAGGTTGTAGAACTTTTAAAAATGCCACTGAAAAACACTAGCTTTCTGTGACCATTCGTGCTTTATAATTTGGGAATGTGAATAGGTTTAGCAAGTTTAAAATAGCTGAGAGCTCCCTTTCCTTCAAAAGAAAGAGAAGGAGAGGAGGAAGAAGAGGAGGAGGAAAGAGAAGAGGAGAAAAGAGGGGAGGGAAGGGGAGAGAAAGGAGAAGAGAGAAGAGAAGAGAGAGAAGAGGAGATGCCTCTGTTGTAACTGTTTATGCTCTCAGGCAAACATACTAAGCAAGTTTAGCTGCAGAAGCTTCTCCATCTACAGCAGCAGTCAAGGCCTGCTTGTGTATCCCACTGCCTTTCATGCATCTCATGAGGCAAGATCTCTGATGACCTTCAGTCTGGAACTGTCAGCTAGTGAGCCATTCTGTGGCCACCTTTGACCTCTGTCCCTAATCCACTCAGACACATTCCAGGCTGTCACACTGGATCATCCTTTCTGGTTCATTGCACACAATTTGAGCCAACAATTGGCATGTCCCTTTTCCCATCTGTGTTCTAGTTTAGGCTGGGTCAGGAGAGATGTCACTGTTTCTCTGCCTCACTCCTGACGGCTTTCTGATTTTCAGCATTTAACTTTATAAACAGTCACTTGCAAAGCCCTAAAGTCAAGTGACAAATGTGTTGGTAAATTCAGCATTGTGAGAATATTTTGTTTGTTTATTTGTTTAGAGGGGCACTAATGTGCCCTTTTAAACACAGGCTACCTCTGTTTCATTTTACCATCTTTTCCACCTTCCTGAGTTACAAATTCTACCATTCTCCATTTTTCAAAGCTCATTTCCAATGCCACCTGTTTTGAAAAGCTTTCGTCTGTAGTCCCATAGCAAGTGAACATCAATCACTCTTATGTCATTACTAAACATTTTGGCACCATATATTTCCTTTATGTAATGCTTTCAAATACATACAATGATTTACTATTCACTGTATTTTCTGTTTCAGATTTTCTCATTAGGTGATGGAATATAGTAGCAAACAACTACTTGATAGAACTCTCACTGTAGCAGAGGCACCACATAAAATGCATAGTTAAGATAGATGAGCATAAAAGAATTAAAGCAATTATATTGATAAAATTCTTAATGATTCTTCAAGAAAAATCACATGAAAAAGAGAAGGAATTATAGGTACAAGTAGAACAGACCGAGTTTTCTTTCCAAAAGTTTCTGCAATCTTGAACAAAGTGGTCAGTTATCTTTTGCCCAATGTGTATCACCATCAAAATGCAGTCGTAATAACTAATTGGCATGCATATTCTGGGTATTAAATGCCGTAATTAAATGAGATCCTGAATGTTACACATTTAGTACTACCACTAGGCATTAAATAGTGCATGCTTCTTCCATACTGGAGAAAAAGGATGCCATGCCAAAATACAACTCCAAATGAAGACATTATCAGTAATTTTGGTGCAACATGGACAGCCATATGCAGTAAGTCAATGGTATTGAATAGTGAATTCAAAAACAATGAAATTTAGTGGTATGCCACTTAATAATAGAGGAATAACCTTCCTTCTTTGACTTTTCAAGGGCTGCACCTTGTATGTCATTATGCTCAACAAAAACTTCAGATCTGTACCACACGGGATCTGTGTGTGTGAAGGAGGTAGCTGTGTGCACATACTTGCACATTGGGAGTATTGGTCCAAAGATTCATTAAAAGTCCAAGAATGTTCCCAGGGAGACTATGGTATGTATGGTGGATGCAGAAATGATGGAGAGTGATTGGTTTTGCTCTACATCATGCTGATATGAATCAAGCATGAGGATTCTCACTTTATGGGAGGGTTTTATTTTACTTATTTTGAAATTGTTTTGCTTGATGATGAGATATTTTCTCTTAGAATTCTTTTAATCCTACAGTCAGATGAGGAAGAACTGGTGACTTTCTCTTGCTTGAGGGATTGAGGCCATTCTCAAGACTGCCCTTTTACCACAGTCACCTGGATTCACAGTTGTGAGATTAGAAGGAATCAACAGACCACACTTATTGTGATGCAGGTATGTGGTCAAACGATGGCAGCCAAGGAAACAGGAATTAAACATCTGATATAATTTTTGTTCTACTATAAAGTGCCAGTTCATTTCCTCTTTCAAAATGATGTTTGGATAATAAGAATAAGTAAAATTCTATTCTTCCCTCTCTTTTTTATTCCATTTTATTGTGCTCAAAGCAAGGAATTAATCCTATCTGCATTCAGGTTAACTTGTGTAATAAAACTTAATAGTATAAGCTGAAATGTCCGAAAGAAGTATTTTCCGAGTCTCCATTGAGCAATTTATAATGTTCAAAAGGAGAAAGTGGAGCTTGGGTGCAAGTCTCTGCCATCAGACAAATCTGAATCTGTTATAACTGTCACTTCTCTCCAAATCATTTAAACTCTTGGCACCACAGTATCCTTGCTAGTTAAAGGATCTGAGGTTTAGCTGATATCAAAAGGTATGATATCTGACTCTGAGACAAAATTTAGTGTGTTTTAGCATCTGACTCCTTTTTTGATTCCTCCCCTCCAAATTAGTGTTCAACACCTATTTTTATTTGTAAAGTGAGCAACGTAAGTACAGTGTGTATAGTGTAGATGACTATGGGGCAATGTGTAAAATGACCTATCACTCCAGCATAGGAAAGCAATTTATTACTGTATTTTAGGTACAAAGAGGTCTGACTAAGAAGTGATTCTTTATGCTGGGAACTACATGACAATATGGAGGCATGGCATTCTAGGGGTGGTAAAGAATTTTTATGAAAGAATTGACAATGAGACCTTGTATCACAAAGACAAAAGAAATTACTATATGTAAAACATTGGGAGAGAGAGTGACATGGACTCCAGCAAAGAAGTAACAGTTTTAAAACAGCTATAATTGGAGTAACTACATAATAATGTTTAGGAAAGTCCTGCAAAAGCCAAAATATGGGAATCTCTTCCTCTAGACTTTTTAAGTTTCTTATTGTGACTCTAATTTCTGCAATCTCTGGGGAAATGAAGGTTAACTTTTACTTTAATATTATGTTAGTTTAAAAAAGCATCTCTAGAGCCTTCAACTTACCCTTTCTTATTATTATATTCTGCATTTGGGAAGTAAAAATGTGGGGATTATATTAACTGCATTTCAATTACTATGTGTTTTGTAACTGACAACATAGCTATGGAAATGGTTCTGAAACACATCAGACCAACCACAAAATGGAACTGAACTAAAGCTCTATTAATTCCTTGACCCCCCCCATATCCTTGTAGGCTGACTGGTAGACCATAGAGACTTTTTTTGCCTCTAGAATGGAGTGACAGTTAAGAATAGCATTAGTCATCTCTGAAAATCTCTCAAAAGTCTACTTTGTATCCCTTCCTTTCCTAATATACAACCACCTTTGGAATTAGTCACAGGACCCTTTGTTAAAACTGAAAGCAGTATTTGCAGCATAATACTTTTGATGGTAACACCATTCAGTCCCCTTTGCTTTATGTAAGACTCTCAATCTGTGTATTGGTTAATGTCTTCATTTTCTTCTTCCAAGTTTTCTAGCACACTTAGAAGTAATTATGTGGAAAGTTGTGATATTTTGTGGTAGTTATTTAATTCAAACTTCTGTTCACCAGACCTACAGTTTTTCTCTTATTCATTACAGTTACCACATCCCAATTATCTCTGGCAGGTAGAGGTCATCACTTGGCCTGTGCCCTTTGGAACCCCAACACCTTCAATTGATGCATGGAGCCAGTTCATTGGCAACATTTGCCATTGCTATTTGTGATCTACAAAGAACTGTTCTTAAAGACATTCTCAGGAATACCACTGCTTCCCTCACTAGGGTATTTCTCCCATTCAAATACTAAACCCTGCTTAGCTTCCGAGATCAAATTAGACTGTCTGTTCATGAGTATGGCCATAGACTGAGGTATTTCTCAGTCTTCATGCAGGATGTGCTCCCTGGAACCTCCCAGAGGACATAGTTCAGAGGATGGCAAGCAGTTTATACAGTCTCTAGAATTTGGACCTTCCAAAGCTAATAATTTTCTGTGTCAATACAATCCAGGAATCTTGGTTGAACTCAATATAAAATACCTCTAGGGTCAGGGGTCGAGCCATGAACCAAACTTGTTCTGATTAAAATGTTATCACAATCCCAGATTCCCCAAATGACTTAAATCAATCAAATCTAATCATTTTATTATTGTATTTTACCTATTCTGATACACTACTCTTGCAATCAATATACTTCCAATGTATCTAATTTGGTTCAAATCTGAGTAAGTAAAATAATACAATTCTCTTGCTAGAGATGCTATCTCCCTGTAAGTTATATTTTCTATATAACACATAGGGCCTGCTTGGAAGTTGAAGGCACAAAAACATGTATGTTTAGAAGCAAGGAAATGTTATGAGGATTCATTTGGAGAAGAACCAAGAGTTTTTTGAAGAAAATTTCCTCATTTCTTCAGTATAGGTGAAACCAACTTTCTTACACAGGGTAAATAGTACTAGTACTCATTTCAATATATGAGGTTTGAATCCTTGACAATCAATGCCATAAATTTAATACAAGAGATGCTATAATGTAATTTTAATTTGTATTATAAATCAGCTATCCAAGGGATTAGAATTTGGATTCAATTTTCTGAAATCGTAAGAGTTCCATTTATGGAAGACACAGAAACTTCTTCCTTATTCAGATATTAATCTGGGATATTTTTAAATAAAGAAATATTTCATACATTCTCCAAGGAAATGAATGTTTATAGAATTAAAAATAATACCAAAATATGAATAAGAACATCTTTAGAAGTTTCATGGGATTAGCAGAACGTGATTGTCTGGAATGATTTTTGTCCTTACCAGTCTACCAAGACATATGTACTGTTTGAAACACATAGAAATTTCTGTGGTAACTATCTAGAAAAGAGTTGTCATAGAACACAAAGCCCAAACTGAATGCTTCCAGTACTAAGCAAAAACAGTCAACATTACTGGGTCAACATTAATATGTTTACATTAAAATAATTAGTTAAAAAAGTAAATAAATACCATTATGCAGCACCTCAAACTTCACTAGTCATTCCTCCATTTGTTCATCCATTCATGCATTCAGTGAGTATTTACTCATCACCTATGGTGTACCAGGGACCATTATGTTGGAGTTACAAAGATAAAGATGCATATTCTGCCCTCCAGGAGGTCTCAATGTCATTTTGCAGAGACACAAAAGTGAATAACAACACTGTTATTATGAGGAGGGTTAATGATGAATATTTGATTAAAGAGAGGCCAACCGTGGATTCTACCAGAGGTTCCATGGAGAAAGTATGTGGGTTCTACTTCCTCTTCAGAATAACAAATGGTCAAAGTCCAGAGCCCATTATTTTCTTCATCCAGTTTTCTACCACACTTAGAAACAATCAACCAACACTACTATGCTGTTTGTTTCTGCTAAAATATTCTATAAGAAAAAATTGCAAATTGCAAATAAAAAGTAACTATATCATAATCCTTATCCTTGCTCTTCTATTTTTTTAATAGAATAAAAAATATTCTATAAGCACTCAAATGCAGGTATCTAGATAACAGTTTAAGTATTTTCCTACCATATGCTGGATATTCATCATATTCAGTATTCTATTAACATCAGGGCAACAGATACATTTTTTATTGTACAAGTAACTTTTTAGTAATTTTTTTTAGTCATATGATAGATATATACTTCTACTTCGCCCTAAGGCATTTCTGGTAAGATATATTCCATGAGTATTATGGAATAATGGGATTATTACAGAAAAGGCATGTTAAACAGTTGTGGAAGGAACTGGAGAGATTTAAATCTAAAGTACGATTTAGAGATTCAGAGACATAGTTACTAGCCATCTTCAGATTCTGAGATAGACTGCAAAAGTGAAACTTGTTGGAAGGTCTATGGGATGGGACATTGCAGGTTTTATGAGCCCACAGACAATAAGGCAGTTAGCCTGCAGCTGTTGTTATTCAATTGGCTAATGCTTTAGGAAGAAAAACAGAACAAAAGAGAGCAAGGATAAGCACCAACTCTGGGCATCTCGATGTCTGTTTACCACTGCCCTCCAATTACAATTAATTTCATAAAATAATGGCCACTCTACATTTTAGCCTTCAAAATTATATATGCTAGTCTAAATTAAAAGAAAAGAACTGATTCTAGAATGGGAACAAGAAGGATGTAAGAAAAGCCTGGAAAATCTTGTATAGCTAGAAAGCAATAAAAAGCCAAAAGAACAAAAGAAAGATGGAGACTTGTCAAACAGAGGAACTATACCAAAAGAGTTTTCAATGGCAAATTCTAAGATAATTAAAAAAATAATTCATGACACTATTGAACTGTAACCCCAAAACTTAACTGTATACTCATGAGTCCATCTTGATACCAAATGGCTAAATAAATAATTGTATAAATGAGAGTGAAGGTACAAACTATCCTTACCAAGAAATTCCAAATGATTATATAGAGATACTTCCCCTTCCATCAAGTGGAGTTTAATTTATCTCTGCTCAAATATGGTTTGGGATCAGTAATTCACCTGCAAAAGAGAGCATAGAAAGGGAAAAATACTAACTTTGTATGTGGAGGCCTGTCAAATACCACTTCAATCAAATTTAAAAGTCTAAAAACATCAATGGTGAATCACATAGTTAGTACATACCCCTTGCTATGATCTGATAAGACAGGTATCTTGCTTTTATGGCTTACATGCCAAATAAATAAATGATCACAGTCAACAATGGGAAAATGTGAGCAATGCAATTTGAAAGACACTCTACAAAATATCTAATATTCTACAAATTTGCTAAGTTCATGAAAAACAAGAATTGAGAAAATGTCACAGATCACAGGAGAAATTTGAATTTAATCTCTGTTATGTAGTTTACTTGTTCAAAGACTTGTTTTGTCACACTGGAATACTAAATTCAAAAAACTATACTCCCAATATGTTGCTAGAATAAATGATGTCATTTATTATTTCTTTGTCATAGATTTATTTTCAAGGGTGAACTTCTGAGTTGTTCAAAATTTTTATATTTTTCAACCAATATTGACATTGTTCATTATTTGAATATGTATGAACTAAAAAAGAAATATGGTCATCAATAAGATTCTGAATTATAAGTATTACAAAGAGTTTAGAAAACATACACGTGGAACTAAAGTAAAGTCCTGTTTTTGAGAAGAAAATAAATTTATCTGATGATTCTTGAGAAAAACATATTTATTATCAATCTGAAGTTTGGTAAAAATAACTTTATAGTTAACAAGTGCTTCTCTTATTCTCTTTAACTTTTTACAAAGTGCATTCCTACACATAAATCTTTAATTCATGCATTATTTTGAAAAAAAGAAATTTTACCTGGAGAAAAGTTGAAATAATAGTACAATGATATATCTTCACCTAGATATAGCAATTTAAATAATTTAATATTGTCATTTTATCCCTTACTCATCTCTTTCTCTGTGTGTTTATATTAGTATCAATACTTATTTTCTAAACTTTTTAAGAGTAAATGTTAGAGATTCATCATTTCTCCAAGTGAAATGAATTATAAGTGTGGCATCATTGAATACCAGGGCTGGGTAGAACTTTATGGGTACTAAGTCTTACTTTTGGTTCAAATATTTTCACAGCCTCACAAGTAAGCATCATGCATCTTTCATTTGAGCACCCTGTAATACATGATGCTCACTAAAGCTTGATTTATCTTCCATTTCACCTACATGTGCCTCTAAGTCTTATAATTATTTAGGGAGAACTTCATATTCACATTTTAGTTTTCTTCAAGCCATGGTTCCCTTCTGAACACGATTATAAATTCTTGTTATATTTCTATCTAGATGTTTTCTACGCCTGTAGAAAGTGGTGAGGCTGTGGGTGGGTTTTCTATTCTCCTGTCTCTGTTGTTTAATTTCTAAAATTAAATTAGCATTAACTTATTTCTATGTTTAATTTTTTTTTGAGGTACTGGAGTTTGAACTCAGGGCCTATACCTTGAACCACTCCACCAGTCCTTTTTTGTGATGATTTTTTTCAAGATAGTGTCTTGCCCAAGTTATTTGCTCAGCTTGCTTCAAACTATGATCTTTCTAATCTCTGCATCATGAGTACCTAGAATTACAGGCATGAGCCTGTAAAATTCTATATACAGATACACATGCTTATTGTATTTATGTCAAGTGAGACTTTTTATGTACTGAGTTCTCATCAATACTTGACTTGCTTTCCTGGGATAAAGAGAAAAAAAATCTTTTTAAACCAAGACAGGCTTAGATGTCAGGAAACAGATGTTACCCACAGTTATGTCCTTTTATCATCTAGTTACTATAGGAATTCCTTTTATGAAACCAATCTCATTTCCTTAACATCTGGGATACCCTTTCTCTTAGCCTTCTAGACTGCTCTATTGCTATCCACCCTGTTCATCCAAAGATTCTTATCGAAGAAATGAGATACAGAGAAAAAAAACCTTTCTATTTTTATAGACCTTTGCCTTCTATTTCATAGAGAATTAATCACCTCCATTGTACAGAACAGAGAAAGCACATGGAGAAGATAATAGAGTTTTAAAATATTAGACAATATTCCAGAATTACCCATGTACTTAAATAATAATGCTTCATGAGTTATCTACCCACTCCTTGAAAGTGTCCTTCGTGACTACTCACTTTAAGAAGAAAGATGCAACTGTTTGCTCTAAAAGAATAAATATTTCCAGTGTTTATTCCATGTAAAGCATTGTTACATGTAGCTAGATGATTCCATTCCTTGACTCACAGAATTGCTTTCAAAATAATCTCATTCATTACATTTGAATCTCTTGAATTTGAGAGAAACTGTAATAAAAATTTCAAAAATCAGGTGATCGATATGTGTATAACAATATATTGAGAGAATACATAGTAAACCCAATTTGAGAAATATTTAATCATTAATATGTATGAAAAGCTATGATAAGAACCAAGAAAAAATTAAGCAAGGAGCAAGATAAATTCTAACTATGTATAAGTTCAAAAAATGTACACATTGGGATTTTTCTGGCCAATTAGAAACTTCTAGTGCAATATAGATACTTTTGCTGACATAGCACCATTTTATGTATTCATTGAGTATTGATTGAGCACCTGACATGTGTGAGGCACTATAAGTTTAGATGTTGTGGAAATAATAAACAACAAATGTGAATTTTCGCCCATGTGGACTTTACATTTGAGTTGGAAGTGGCACAAAGTAATAAATGAATATTTAAAATTTATGGTATTGCAGATGGTAGGAATAAAATGAAACAAGTTAGGGTTATGGGAGGTGGTGGGAATGAGATCAATCTTTCATGGAGTGGATAAGGAAGTCCTCACTAATAAAGAAATATTTGTGTAGAGATAGAAAATAAAAGGAATGACATAAATCACTGTGCCAAAATGCCTGATAATGGAGCTTGTCTAGAATAGACCAAGAAGAGCAAAAACACCAGCCACAGAGGGAAACTGAATAGAGAGTTGCACTTTTTTCTGTGGATTAGGAAAGCAGATGCCATTTACTGCTATTTTTCCTAGGTCATTCATTGTTTCTTTCTTGTATAAGTTCTTTTAGTTCAAAGGAAGAGAGTATGGTGTAGAGAAAGGGGATGGTATGTTACACACTGGGTAACATGGACTTTAATTCCCAAAGTACCCCTTTCCTTTAAACACATGAAAATGATAGATAAAATAGAGCAGAGAGAAAAAAAGTTATTTTGTAGCTAAACTTGAGAGAAACCTTACACATGCCAGAAACAACAGGGAACCCAAGGCTGCAACAATAAGGAACAGTAAACCCTGAACAAACATTGCAGCATGGAATTTTTGGAGGGTCATGGGAATTTAGGATAAGAGGCAACAATTGGGGTTAGAAGCAAGAATTTGGTTTCAGCTGGAATTAAGAAAAAAAATTAGGACCCAGAAGGATTACCTCTCATGAAAATGGTCTGGAAAAATTATTTATATGTGCTTTCAAGAACTTTTTTTTGTTGTGAGGATAAAATGGAAAATAGTATGCAAGTACTTATAAGCTATACGGTTACAAGTTAAAAACTTTTCTCTTAAATAGAAAAGATATGAGAGAGCCATAAAAAACAACCAGATAGAATGAAAGAATGGAAGTTTGCAAGTATTAAACAATTGTTTGGGGACAGTGATTTGTGAATTAGAGAGCGTATGCATCATCTGAAGAATCAATGTTGCTTAGGTTTAGACTACTGTGACCATGTAGAAAGTGGACTCAGTGCATCATGATTTTCTGACTTTTCCAAGGAAATTTCTACCTAACAGTTTGAAATTAGATGATTTTGAGGAAGAAAAAAAAAATTCCAAAGAAGTTGTTACAGGCAAAGAAACCTGAAAGCACAAGAATTTGTGTGGCAATTTAATCTTACAGTGCTTTAGAATTGAAAGCATAGAAGAAGTAATATTAGTCATCCATTAATTAAAAAATAGTCTGTCAGGTAAAATGCTAGAAAGTAGGAATAGCTTGTTAGGTAAAACACCCCTCTGTTCATGTTAAATATGTGTTAAGTGCCACATGCCTAATGTAGTCTGGAGAAGGCTGTAGGGGAAAGTGAAGGATTAGTAGAGCTAGAATATTGGGGAAAGGGGGGTGATTACTAAGTCTTATATCAAGGCTATGCACTGGAAGAGAGCATGGCAAATTCAAATGCTGAAGGAAGTAGACTCAAGTTCACAATAGAGATAGAATGGTTTTATAATAAGTTAGAAAGGTAGGCAGAGATCAAATTCTAGGCATTTTTATCCTAGGAATAAAGTTAAACCATTAAACCCCCCCAAATCAGGTATTGTTTTGGCTTCACCTTGGGGTTTTATTAAGTGTGGGATAGAGCACAGGAACCAAAGTGTTTATTTTTCATGATTTGGTAAAATCTTTGGGTAGTATTGAATAGAGAAGAGACATTTAATTTATGTCAAAATTTTTATGGTTATTTTGAAGAAGACAGAGGGGATCTAACAATCATTCAATGGCAAATTATATTAGATTTCCATTTATTTTTGTGATATTGGGAAAATTAATAAGTCCACTTTTCAGTAGCCATATCGATAAAATGGGATGTGGTCATTGAGGATGAGAATGTTGTGATAATTTGTTTAGGTAATGCATCTGATCTCATAGGTCAAATTCCAGCCAAATTCTTGAACAGACAAATGAGGGCAAAGGTGTAGGTGAGGAAAAAAAGAAAAAGAACAAAAGTATCAGACGGAAATCACATGGGTATAGTATACAGACTCCATTGGAAACCTCTGTGTATTTTTAGTCCTTGAAATTAACTTGTATTTTTTAAAAGGCTCAAGAGTAAATGGACATCTAGTTAGGGCCACATTTTCAGCCTACTTTCAAGTGTTTATATATTTAATATTTGTTTAACAAGAAATCTATAGCTAGTTAATTAGATAGCATGCTTAATATCTCTCTTTAGTCGTATGGGTAAATGCTAATTAAATTCCTGAGCATTCTTTACAAGTGTAATGCAATAATAGGAACATCGTCACACACTTATTGGTTCTGCAGATTTGAATTAATTACATTGCAAGTAATTAATTAGATTTATCTTTCATATACTTATATCTCAATAGGTGCATTTTTCTGGCAATCATGGGGGATTTCCATACTATTGCCTTATTAATTCTAAATTAAATATGTTTAGAAGAAGTTTAAAAGTTGCTGAAGCTCAAGATACTGATACCTCTTCCACAAATCTGGATTTTGAATTTTAGCTCTTCAAATTCATGTTGTCTTATGCTGCTAAGAAAAAAATAAGGACAATTAGTAAGGCAGTAAGAGAGACCACAAAATTTAATTTGGAAACATGCCAAGGAGACAGCTACTAAATGGTGCTTCATCAGAACCTTGAGGGACATAGTTTGCTATTCGCCTAACCATTTCATTTTCTTCTCTGGGCATGAGATAAGATATCATTAAAAATAAAGTATTTGTCCATATCTGTCATACTCACTTTTTCTCTCCATTCTCACTAATGCTGTTGACTTCGTCTATCCTGGGTCAATCCCTACCCTTATCTGAACCATTAATAAGACTTCTAGGGCTGGTGAAGATGCTCACGTGGTTGAGTGCCTACCTAGCAAGCGTGAGGTCCTGAGTTCAAACCCCAATACTGTTCCCCCCAAAAAAGAGGAAAAAGACTTCTTATATTCCTCTTCTTCTTGTATCCATGCTCCACACTACCATCAGAGTGGTCATTCACATGTATGAACTATGAGATTGGAACTGCTCTCTTGGAAAGCTTTATCTCCAAAAAATATTCTAAATTTCTTACTAATGACATAAAATCTCCCCAAAAATATCTGCAGTCTCATTCTTCAATTTTGTTCCTATTGCTTCCAAAACTATATTATAATATGAAATTCCCAAGGTACGCATGTTACCTTGTGTCAGCTTAGACATCTCCTTCCTGTATTAGCTAACTAATTCATCTCTCAAAACTTAGATATGTGCTCATGGAATATAGGCACAAATATTTTGTTGATCTTGAATTATCATGTACCAAGTGTATTTCATTTTTGAGGAGGGTATCTACCAATATATGGATTGTGAAAAGAATGGGAATCATTTTCTTCCTCTCATGTTGAGTATTCACGTTAATGTGGTCCTAGAGCACTTCCCTGGATGGCAGGAATGATCGTTCATCTTCTGGTTCTTAATTTGGCACTTCACTTGAGCCCAGAGACTGCCTTATATGTTTATTCTATATGATCATTTACGAAGAACCTATTAATGCATGCTAGTAATGGAGAAAACATGGGGATGCAATGGACAAATTGACATCCAAGGGTCATGATAAGATTAATTCCATGAAGACCACAGGGTAATAGTTAAAACTATCTGGAGTCATGTGCTCTGGATTCACACCACAGGTTGAGTTATTTAACCATTCCGTACTTAAGCTCTTCATCACAATTGGGGCAGAGGAAAACTTAAGGGTGTGAGGAAAAATACTCAGTTAAATAACCTGGATGATTTACACACATGAGTTATTTGAAAAATATCTATCTTAACCATCTGATGAGTTTGGAAAATACTCTACTTTAGTAAATATAAGTGCACACAGTAGATGCTCATAAATATTATATTTTGAAATCTGCTTTTAGTGTTGATGGCAAAAAGGCTCATTGTTATCTTCCAAGGCAAATAGTGTATAACAAAGATAATAATGCCTGTCCTCTTATTTACTCTTCAATAAAATATATGCATAGGACATGCGAATAAACAAGAAAAAAATAATTGAGAGCTTGTGGTTTCATCTATAAACCATATATTTCTTCCAGGGTGACAGAGAATTTGCTTTTTATTTTATATTAATGTTTCTGATACCCCAAAAATTTTAAAGAAATTTATAATTAGATACTTCAAAGTGAATAACTGCAAAGGAAACAATAATAATTTATTAGTGTGTATATTTATATCACTAAATTATGAATTTTTGCAAAAATTCAGAGGATCAGAAGAATGAAGAGCTATGAAGAAAAGGAAAAGATTGGTTTCAGGCTAGTTTTTCTCAATTTTACTGTATCTGGCCCTTGGATATCTTAAATTAATTTTCTTAAGGTTAATCATGTTTAACATTGAGGATTGGGAAGGCAGTAAGGACCTGCCAAGTTTAGAGTGAATGAAAACCAGTCACTAAATGTCACAGGCTATACTATTTAGCTTTTTGTTAGTGGTATAAAATACTTGTGTGGTAATCAACTTAAAAAGAGGAAAGTTTTATTTTAGTTCACAAGTTAGATGGTTTAGTCCATTTTAAATTGGCCCCATTGCCTTTGGGACTTTCATAAGGCAGCACATCATGGCAAGAGTGTGTGGAGGTGAGAAAGCAAAGAAAGAAACAGGAAGGAGACAGGGCAGCAATATTCCCTCCAGTGACATACTTCCAATGATCAAAAACCTCCCATGAGCCTCCAACTCATAGTGGTTCTACCACTTCCCAATAGCACCCCAGGCAGGGGAAAAAGCTGGGAGACATTCCAAAGTATAGCACAGACCTAGAGGAATAATTGGAGCAATGGCACTAGATTTCTACTATGTAATATGGGGATCTTCCCACTTTACTTTCCTCCTTCCCAAGCTCTTTGAAAAATGTCTATTCCAGCCTTCTGCTGTGTTTGAGCACCATTTTGCTTTTTATGAATTTAGATACCATGACTTTCTTAGCTTTGATTTTAAAAGTTATTCAAAATTCAACAAAACAACAGTAAAACAATGTTCATATTTAAGAAAGTAACCAGTGCTTAATTCTCCTTTACTAAAGGATTCATTGTGTGCCTCACTGATAATTTTGTCACATAGAAGAGGAAATTCTAGCATTTGAACGTGGGATTACAGTGCTTACCTGGTTTCTCCATAACTTAAGGTGTGTTTAAGATCAGAAAGATGCCCCTTTTCTGGCTACTCTGTCTGTACCAATTAACATCTATTACTATTATTACTATTATTATCAATTATTACAATGTCAGTGTCTTCTCATTTCATCCTTTCTTTGATTTCTCTTCCATATTTTTAAATTTAATCTGATATTTGCATTCTATCTCTCCAAGACATGTTTTCCATTTCATTCAGCCTTCCTCACATCCAACTCATGCCTCTCCATGTTTTCACTTAGCTTCAGCTCTTGCTGTCCCTAGACTCAATTTTCCACCCCTTTATAAGATGTTTCCTTGAACATCTTATAAAGCAGAAGCATATCTATGTGAGACAAATCTATTGCTTGGTGCATTGAGAGCAGGGGGGAAATAAAATCATCTGTCCTATCAGTCTTTATCCTGGACAAAGGTGACCCACATCTTTGATGTCATAATCTACTTAGATCTTCTTTCATTCTTTGTACAACCTATATTCTAGAAAGCTTGAAATAATATCTGCTCTTTAACCCAGTCATACTCATATTTTAATGAAAAGCATGATTCCTGGTCCCTATCTGAAGTTGTCATTCAGTAGGTTTAGGTGGATCTAGAAATTTATATTCCTTTTTTTTTTTGGTGATTCTGGTTTGAACTCAGGATTTTGTGCTTGCAAAGCAGGCACTCTACCACTTGAGCCACATCTCCAGTTCATTTTTTTTTTTTTTAATCTCGCTATTTTGGAGTTTTGGTCTCTTCTAAAGCATTGCCCTGGCTGGCTTCAAATTACAGCCCTCCTGATCTTAGCCTCCCTAGTAGCTAGCATTACAGGAGTGAGTCATCTGCACCCAACTTGAATTTACATTTGTAACATGTTTTCAGATGCTGCTGCTGCTGATCCAGAAGATGTCACAGCTTCTTTGCAATCTCTTTTCCCCATCGTAGACTACTGTCCCTGCTTCCTTTACAACTCCAAGTGTGAGTGGTGGACCAGTATGATTGCTGTCACTTGAAACTTGACAGAAATGGCAAGTCTTAGATCTTAACTCACACCTATGAAAATCTGCATTTTTAATCAATGTTTTAGTTGATTCATATGCCAATTGAAAGTTAAGACATATTTCTTTACCATCTTATTACTCCTTACAAGAAAATCAATTTTTTTCAGCTATGAATTTCCAAAAGTACACAGTGAAGTGGTAGAAGGAGGAGAAGCAGGGGATCATTGCCATTTTGACAAGATTTACTTTGTGTATGTAAAGCTTTAGTGCTGTGCCTGACACAAGCTCATTTAATCTTTACAACAGAAAGTAACTAATGATTACTTGTATCGAATCGAATTTACTTCCCTTGAATTTGTTCTGGAATAAAAGGAAGCTGCAAACATCTCACCAAGACTATGGAAGAGATAAAAGCTCCCCACAATCCTTATGCAAAACAGATGGCTTTTGTGATCATATTTTATTCTCTAAAGAAGCATAGTGATTATGAATGATAATAGCCATCATTTGTTGAGCAGTATGTTAAACAGAATTAGGTGTTCTTTTGAATTAGGGTTTATTATTATGGCTTCTTAAGGAAATGTTATTATTTTCATATTTGTTTAATAATGAAAGTGAAATGACAGATTCAAGAGCATTTGGCTTTAAGAAGGAAAATTTAAAAAACAAAATAGCCAAATCTAAATTCATCAAAAAATTTTATTACCTTAGAAGACTAATGTTGAATGTTAAGAAACCTCCTGAGAGCACCTAATTTTTATAACTTTAGTATTTTCTGCAATCTTTACTAAATATTTCTAGTTGTAGACAACACTCTATAAAGTAGCACTAGCTTTCTTGAAAACAAGCTTCATGAAATATATGTAAGTCTTCAGTACCACAGATCTCCATGGTTACCAGTCCTTAGTGGAAATGGAAAGGTAGCATTTGCCTCCTCCCTGTCCCCGCCAGAGGACATATGGTAATGTTTGAGATATTTTTGGTTGTCATAATAAAGAATGAAGGACAAATGGAATCTAGTAGATAGAGACCAGGGAGGGCATAGGATAATCTCCCCTCACACACTCAATTATCTGGCTCAATATGTTAGTGGTTTTCAGGTTGAGAAACTCTGATCTAATTTAAAATGGTACATAAAATAGATATGCAGGTACTATTTTTTTAATCAGATAGCATGAGAGCAGGAAATGGCTTCAGAAAGAATAGAACACATGAATGAGTTAATATTTAGAGCTTACGTTGCTTGGTCAAAGATACTCCAATAAGCTCTAGATTCATAATTTGAACCTGCTTTACAGTTTAAGAGCTTCATCTTGTACATGATGCAGCATGCAAGTATATATCACATTCTACACTTGGGATGCTCTTTTCATTTATGATATACCTTCTTTCTTAAAACATACTACAATGTATTATGTTTTATGTAGTATGATTAAGTAGGGGGCATTGAGTAATATTGCTTAATGTTGACTCTACTATGTATAGTTTCGTGACTTTGGGCAATTTGTCCAAAGATAACTTATCTAACTTTTTTCTTCCGACTTGCCTTCCTCTTCTTTTCTTCTTTTTGTCATGGGATCATTGTCTATTGAATGAAAATAATAATATTCAGTCTTCAGATCATCAGTAGAACTCATAGCGTAATTCTTGAGCATAAAAGTAATATTTATTGAACACTTACTTTAGGACATTTAACGCAACTGGTGCATCAAACACAACTTATACTTATTTCTCATCCTTTCACTGAAACTTTGAATTTCTAGCCTTGGCTGTAACTAGCTGAGTGTGGCATCCTGAGAGTACAAAAGATCTAAATAACAGTTAGGAAACCTCTGAATCATTGGGAGTTAGTGATTACAACTGAATTCTGCCTTTTGGACCAGTAATTCTGAGGCATAATTCTGCTCAACTCCTCACAGGTTCCATTTCAAAACTGTGACCTAACTGTCTATGGTCTGTCTCAACTTAGTAACGTATAGATTTGAATTACATTCTCCTCTTTCCTCATTGGTTTTTCCTTTTCCTCCACTGTGCTCCTACAGAACACTTTTCAAATAATAATATACCTGTGCAAAAGCCTTATCCTTAGTTATTCATTCTGGAAAAAATTTAAAAAGTAAAGCACAAAACACAAAACAAAGCAACAATAAGACTAAGAAAGCAATGCTCTACTGTTTTTATCCTCACCATAGTAGAATTGAAACTCCATAACTTAAACTTCCCTGCAGTGTCTTAAACTGCCAACTAATACAAAAATGAGTAACATGTCTGACAGCAATGATGCAAAGTTTGATGCTTGTATTAAGAAGTCTGTTTTGCTTTCCAAAAGAAAGAAAACTTTGAGAAATTCTACATGTGGTTATTTGTGAAAGCCTCTATTTAAGTGTCACACAAAACTGAAAATACATGTGAACAGTTTCCCTATTGGTTTGGCAGTGAGGATAATAGAAACTATCCGTGTCTATAAAAATAGGAAGAAACACTGTAACAAATATATTGTGCATATTCAATCAGTATGCAAGTGGTAAAACCACATTCTTATGCTGCAGTCCTGTCTGTGGAATTATACGTGTATTTTCTGTCTTACAATGGTGGTAGAGAGGAATATTTATTCATAGCTGAGAGTTTGTGACTAAAGATACAAATGACTAAAGATAAAGAGACAAGTGTCTTTTGAGGTAAGTTAAAATGTAACATCTTTAACTCACAGAGAAACCCAGCTTTAATGTAAAGTCGCTACATTTTGGGAAAGTCAGAGGTCACTGGGAACAAATATGTGCTCACATTCATTCACATATTCAGAAAACAGGCTGCAGGCCGTCCATCCCATGTTTGAGAAGAAAGCTGATGTCAAATAAGAAAGATACATTGAATCTGGGTAGGACCATCATCCCAAAGGACACTGAATGCTGAATGCTGAATGCTGTAACCTGAATGTTGAAATCTCAAACGATCAAAACCCCAAAAACATAATTCTGGAGAAAAAAAGAATTCTTAAAATGTCCTTTACATTTTTAAATGGGATTTATTTGAGAAACATAAAAATAGGGCAGAATTCCTCATAGATCACTGTATATAATAAATAGCCAATAATAACATAAAGCCATAGAACTAGGAAAGCTGATGATATAGCTCTCAATCCCAGGCCAAAAGCTTGAGAACTATGGGGGCCTCTGTTGTAATTCCTGGGATCCAAATGCCCACAAGTCTGGAGTTTGGATGGTGAAGGCAGCAGAAGAAAACTGTCTCTGGAGCTTTCTGAGGCAGACCCTCTCATCTTTGGGATTTGCTCTCTCTGAGACCTACAGACTGGGTGGTGCCCAGGTCTTCCTCACCTATTCTATTTAGATGCTCACAGCCTCTTCTGGAAATAGTTCCACAGACACACCCAAATAATGCTTCATCAGGGTTCTAGGAATTAATTCTTCCTAATGTATTGCAACTATCCTGCATATAATCAAACCACACCAGTCCCTTTCCCATATTCAGATTTCTCTGCCTTTCTGTCCAATGGGAACTGTGGTTTGGGGACTTTGGTTTAGAAATGTCAACATTTGGAATTTTATTCATTTGGGATTGTGAATTTTAGGATTTTAGACTTTACAATTTTGTTCGTTTGGGAATTGAACATGTACAATTAGGAAATTCAGGATTGTGTCTTTTAGGTTTATGATTGACAGCAATTGTAACTCATGCTTTAGGTATCAGGCTGTAGAGAGACACAAAAAACCTTGTATCCCAGATCCTTGCTACTGGTGGAAGCATCAAACATACTAAAATTCAACAAAACTCATACTTATCTATAAATTAATATGAACTTTCAAAGTGTGATATTAAATATTTGGGATAAGTGATTTAATACATAAACATAGTCCAGAAATAATAATCAGACACAGGGTTGGGTTTGATTTAGGAGTATTTTGAATTATGAGCACAAAAAAGAAGTGTAACAAACCCAAGATATACCTAGTTTTTGAAAGAACATTTTAAAATAATTGAAATTGAAAATCAGCTGCATGCAAATCTAAAATTTTTAACAATATGGGACTTTTTTAATTGAAGAAACAAAATTTATAAGATTAAGCTAGAGCGTTAACTAATGCCTGAACTGAAAGTAATCTTAGAGTTTATCTTGCCAAACTGTCCTATTTCAATTCACAGGAGAGAAAATTAAAATACCAAAATGACTTTCTTAAGATTAGTAATGGCTGGATTGGAACTGGAATCCAAGTATTCAAAGTCCCACATCAGTGTCATTTTTGCTACAAATCCAAATAGATTGGGTTAACTCAAAACACTTTGTAGATAAGTTTCCATCACTCTCTCCTGCATAATTCCCACTCCATCTGCACCTCTCTAGCTCCTCATCTAAGTCTTCATTGCTCCTCGTTCTGCCTGCCACTGCCATGAAAAACTCTTATTACTTAAGCCCTGAGCACAAGTCTGCTTACGGGAAATTGCAGGACTGTTTCAGAGTTGCCTGGAGGATGTATTTGGTTATTGATGATCTGAGAAGCATGAGCTGTATTCTTTTGAAATGGGCAGAAGATGACAACAGCCTTTACTGAAGTGGTATTTTCTTCCCTGAGGGCTTAGCTGCAGGAGGTATGTGAAATATGAAAGGATTACTTCATTTTGTTTATTTATTTATTTGGTCTTTTTACAATCTGTGGTCATCACCTCCTCTCATCAAACTCTGACCCACAAATTCAATTAGAGAGCTTTCCTGGAAGTTTGCTTTTTCTTGAGGTTCACCTGCAGGGAAAGAAAAAATATATGTTGGCCAGAAATCAAAGACAGTGCAAACATCCTCTGCTCAAATTACTTTGGGTCCATATTTCTATTAAATTTCCAGTAAAGTATGCTCAATAAATCATAGCATTTGAAATTAATTGTTTCAATGAGGCATTTAATTTTGCACAATCCATTGCTCTGGGTGTATATTAGCTAAATATTTATGAGTTGATTATTTCCAAAGCAGTCAAATTTGTTCAGGGTGGAAGATAACTATCTTCCCATATGATTTGCCCAAGATTTTTTTCCAAAGTGATTACTAAAATGTCAAAGTTGTAAAGAATGTTTGTGTATTTTATAACAAATGAAGTAAAATGAACTATGGTTTCAATTAATTCCACAGCTAGTTTTGCAAAGCATGGTATAAGGTATGACACCTTAAAGCTATCCTGCACATCTCTATCCATTGTCTCATAGATCTTAACAATGTAGAGTGTCCTCTAAAATCAAATTGTTCATTGTGGGAACACAAGAAAATCACTCTAAATATGAAGTGATAATTGCACTAAAGCAAAGTAAACTTAACGATAAACTAAATAACTAAAGAAGAAAAGGAAATGATTATACCCAAATGTATCATTTTCTAGCCAATGATCATGGTAGATCTATAATGAATAACTCAGGTCACATTAGAGGGTTCCTGATAAATCTGGTATAAACTCAGATTGGTTGTTCTTTCATGAGATTATAGGTGTCATAGTTTTTGTTCTTCTTTTTTTTTGTGGTACTGAGATTTGAATTCAGGCCTTGGGCTTGATATGCAAGCATACTACCACTGAGCCATGCGACCAGCCCTTTCTACTTTAGTTATTTTTCAAGTAGTGTCACATGTTTTTTGCCTGGGCTGGCTTAGACATTGATTGCCCAACTTATGTTTCCCAAGTAGCTGGAATTACAGATGTGAGTCAGCCTATAAGTCTTCTTCTTATCTCTTCTTCTTATCACTGAAAACTCTTCAATGATAATCAAAGTGCCATGTATTTAGAAAAATATTTTTCCAGTTTCTGTCCTTGAATACATTTTTGCTGAGGAATTGATACAAGGAGAGATACATTTTAGAAGGTAGGATAGATTAAATTACAGGAGAAAAGATGACAGGCAGGAGGTTAGAATATAATGCTCAATCACCAGAAAAATATTGAAAGGCACAAGATTTTTATGGTGTCCATAATTCACATGATCAATTCATAAAGGTAGAACATAAAATGCACTTACAATAAAACAAAGTTTAAAGGATTATGGTATTTAAGTTTCAGAATAAAAAACTTGATAAGATATACAAAGATTTCCAATTACTCCTCTCTATTCTATAGAGTCAGAGACACAGACTTTGAAGGCACTCTGTAACCTGACTTTTGACCTCCCTCCCCAGATCCATCCCACTTCCTTTATCAGCCGACCCTATGCTCAAGCTGATAGAATTCCACAAGCTTCTTGGTTCTCCCTGTGTGCAAGATTCCATGACTTTGTATAGGGCAGTTCTTCTTCCTTAAATTCCATCTCATTCTCATTCTTCTTATCCTGGTGAATTCTTTCTCATATTTTTGGATCATACCATATAAAACATTTGCCTACTCTTTGAACACATTTATAATTTCTCTCTTTCTCTCTCTCTCTCTCATATTTACCATTATGTTTCTATAGACTTCTATCACTTACAAGTTGTACATCTACACTCGTCACTTGGTTTATCTCAAACTGTTTCCTCATCCAAAAGATGAGGAATGCCTTAAGTTTTGTGCCTTATTTAAGGGCCACAGACCATGCAGTAAATCACCAAGGAGTCTGTAATACAGAGTGATTATTTGTTTGGTAGTGTGAAATTTTGGTGAATGGTTAACTATTTGATTAGCCGTTATTATTGTTACACAACCTATTCCATGAAACTCATTGCCAAAGTGATATGAATGTTTAATTATTGATTGTTTTGCAAAAGAATATAAAATTTTGGGAGGTTTTATTTTTAATATTCCACATACTAAATAAGAAGCATTACTCTCTCCCTGGTATCAATAGTTAAGCACCTATTAATTGATACTTAATCTACATTGACCCTTGTATATTATTCGATTTTAAAGCAAAAAGTTATTTGACTTCTATAGCAAATCTGAAGTCTGTCATGATGAGAACTAAGCATTTATCCCACTTTATATGAGAATTTCATTCATTAATTCATTCACCTTACTATCTTCCATCCACTCACACATTTATCAGAATGCATTCATGTTTTTTGTTCTGGAAAATTATATTGACTTCTAGATGTATCACAGAATATATTCTTTGTCTATAAAATGTGGCGATCCAACATGCTAATTATATCACTCATATAAAAAGGGAGAATGTGTCTAAACTTTTTATTGTCTGCAGTAATTACATGGAAAATAGTATTTTGTCTTTAATTGTACCTGAGCTATCTTTCTTGCCTACTAGAAAAGTAAAGGCATGAATATATTTATATCAGAGATGCAAAAAACACTGAAATATTGTATATTTAGTTTATGATTATTCATTAATTAATTATTTAGTATTAGTTTAATGACAACTATAGATCAGGCACCCTATTAGGCACTAATAAATCAAAGTTTCATAATACGTAGTCACTTCTGTGAAGAAAACTTGGGGAGAAAAATAAATCATCAAACCGTTGTTTATTTGGATGCAGTGCATTGATGTGTGTGTGTGTGTGTGTGTGTGTGTGTGTGTGTGTGTGCACGTGTCTGTGTGCCTGCATGTCTGTTGGGTTTGTGAATGGAAAAGCAAGATACTCTTCTGGTGGAGCTAAAGCACATCTTCCCAGAAGAGAAAGTTTAGTCTAGATCATTATATCTGAGCCTTAAACATATGAGAGTTTTCTAGATAGCCAATGTATTCTTAGAAAAAGGGATTATACACAAATGTTCATAGAGTTTAGACATTTTGTGGTATATGGGTGGTACTGTGAAGAAAACAGTTTTAAAACTGTTAAAATCTTTTTGAAACATTTAAAAGCTTGGCATAAGACAGAAAATATGAGCTTGGAGTCAGACATACCTGCCTGCAATGATGATAAAATTTACAAAACTAGAGATATTTTATGACTTATATTAGTCACATTTACTCCTGTTTAAGACTTATTTTAAAAATCTGACAAGAAGCATTATAATGACAACTAACTTCCTTGAATTTCATCAAAATTAAATTACACAATCTACAGAAACCATTTACAAAATGCAGTATCAATATGGGTGTTTAACAAATGTCAACCCCCCTTCCTCATTGCTTATAAGCAATGCCAAATAGAATTAATTTTCCAAGTGTGTTTTGAACCCACTAAATTGTACCCAAATACGTTACTCGAAAACAAGTAATACTCTATTATTATTCTTTACTGTTTGTCTTACTCAATTATATTTTATATTTATATCCTATATTATACTCACATTTAATATCACACATTTGGTTGCATTCTTGATAATTTCTGATTAAGAAATTCTAGCGTATCTTAGACTTCAATGGATCAATAAGTCATCCATGATTTTAATGAGCAGAGAGACTGTAAATGCAACTTCATAAACTAATTTTTCAGTATTTAACAATATGAACTATGAGTTTATGGACATTTAATAAAGTTAGACTTCTAGACAGAAATTATAAGGTAGACATTCCCAGTGAAATCTTTTGAATCATCAGTAAGAGAAAAATTATTTTTGCTTTCATCATTTTGTAGAGAGGCAACTTTGGCCTACCATGACCATAGCACTCATACAAGGGTGACAATTGTTTATCTCACAAACACACAGAGCTCACCCTGTCTTTCACCTTTCCACACTTTTCTCTCAACAGCAGACATTTCTTATCTGCAAAAAAAAGAGATTACCTTAAGCATTGCTTTTACTATGATTAATGTGAAGAATAATCATGGAAGTGTACAGTTCTACAAAGGAAACAAATGCCTGTCTTTATGGATTATTGAAAACCATAATCTTTCATCTTCAGGAGAAAAATGAGATGATCAAATACTGGTTTGCAGAATCCGAAGGAAATATAGATACCATTTAGATATAGACTGTGTTCATCCAAAAAGCAGACAAATGCATTATGTGGTGTTCATGTATGCAGTAAGGCTACTGAATAAGATGCATTGTGCTGTAGAGGACAGAGTTGGAAGCAGAGTCAGGAAAACCTGCTTGATATATTGGTAGACATGAAATGTCATTCACTTTTTTAAAAAAAGTTTTACATTTATAAAACAGTTACATGCACATTATTTGATCTGACCTTCTCAAGATCCCTCAGATAAAAGTGGAAACTTACCTTTGCTACACGTTCACTTTATCGTTAAGTCTTTGCTGCTCTCTTTATCTCCAAAATATATTCTAAGGCAAACCATTCACTGTTTTTCTATTAATACTACTTTAGTCTAACCCTCTATTGCCACTCACCAGGACTACCACAAGTCTCCTCACTAGTCTATTTCATTTTGAATCACTGAAATTTGTTTTAACAAGAAAGCCAGAGTAATCTTTGTAGCCAACAAATTACTCCATGTCACTCCAAATGGGTCTGTGGCTTCACATTGAACTTAGAAAAAAATCTGTGCTTCTAGTGAAGACCTGTTAATTTCACATGATCTGTAGTCAATAAGCATATGCCCTGGGTACCTGCTGGGCAGCTCTTTCTCTACCGAGTGCACTTTGTCCCATCCTAGGCCTCTTAGGGTACCCTCAGGTTTCCACTCATAGTTTTTTTTCCAGGATCTTTATATTTCTACTATCTGTATCCTTAAGGTTCTTCCAACTTCTACTTATTAGTCAGTCCCCAAACTATATATTCTAGGTTTTATCATGATAAATTCCTACTCTGGTATATAGAAATATACCAAAATATCTTCCTGTTGTCTAAGGTTGGATAACAAATTACTACTAAGCATTTATTTTGTCTAAGAACCCATTATCTGGACAGGAATTAGCAGAGATACTCATCTGTGCTGCATTAGACATTAGCTAGGACACTTAGAATAATCAAAAGACTTGCTCACTAATATGAGTGCTGCTGGGCCAGAAAAGCTCAGATGAATAAAAGTGGAATAGCTGTGGCTCTTTGGGCACTTCCTTCTATCTCTAAAAAATACCTCCAGCTGATCTCTAGCATGATAGTTTCAATATAGCTGAACTTCTTACATGATGCTTTAGAACCACTCTTGTGGTTTGAGATTCCAGATTCAGCCTTTGAACCCAAATAACTAATGCAGTAATTTCAGTACTGAAATTTTTGCCAGTTTTGTAGGTCAGGTACCTAACACATTTTTGGTAGCTCTAAGATTTAAATTCACATCCTTGTACTTACAATATGAGTCATACTTCTAGACCAAATAACACGTTTTAATTATTTGTACATGATCTTACCATTTTTTCATATCTTTGTTAAAATAATATAGGATAAAAAAATGAATGTTTTGAAAAACTATGGGAACAGGTAAAGCAGCTTATTTCAGTGATACTTTTACCTTTATTTCTACCCTGCCTTCTCCTTTTCCTTTTTCCTCATGAACAGTCCCATCCCCTTCTTTTTTTATTCTATGCACAACAATTTATAATGACTTGCATTTTATACAGTTTTGTGTAATTAGAATTTCATACTATGTAACAACTTTTTTTCTTTTTGTCATTTAGCATTACTATTTTAGGTCCATTTATATTGTTGTGTTTGTCAATAGTTAATTCATTTTAAAATTGCTGAATTTCATTCCATGGTAAGGATCTACCACAATTTGCTTGTCTATGCACCTGTTGATAGAAATAAGTGTTGTGTACCTATTGATAGAAATATGTGTTGCTTCAAGTTTCTTTTCCTACAACAAATAAGTTTGCTTTGAACATTTCTATACTAAGTATTTGTGTGGACATACACTTTTGGTTCTCTTGGGTTGAAATATCTAAATTATGGAGTAGTAAAATATTTAACTGCTCAGGAAACTGCCAAAATATTCCAAAGTGGTGGTTTCATTGTACATTCTAACCAAAAATGTATGGAAATTTCACCTGTGTCATACACTAATCAATAGTTGGTATGGTCAGGATTTTTCTTTAGCTCTAGCCACATCACGTAGTATATTAGTGATTTTATTTACATTTCTTTAATGAATGATTGTCCTATGTACCACTCCACATGCTTATTTTCTACTTGTATATTTCTCTTTCGTATCTATATAACTGTTTAAATGTTTTAATTTAGATTGTTTAGACGGTCTTATTATTGAGTTCTGAACATTTTTATATGTTCCATGTGCAACTTTGTTAGTGATAAACACCATAAAATGTCTTCTTTATTCCCAGTCACTTCATCAAACTGGAGGAAAATCATGAACTAACATTTACTAATATCCTGTGCTCAAGAATCGTACTTGCCACTTTGTGTATTTTATCTCAAATGTTCTCATTTTTGACAGCAAATTACAACTACTGGAAGAAAATTTAAAATGTACTGTTGGTCACTCCTAAATGAGTTGAATTAAGTCAGAATCTTTGTATATGCTGTGTAGGTAAGTAGTCACAGTTTAAAAAATTATTTTTATTATCATATTAATGCTGGGCTGGAGGCATTTTGTTACACTTACAAAGTGTTTACAATATATCTTAGTTAAATTCACCCCTCTATCCTTTTTCTTTATACCTTTTTCCCTCCTCCTTAGAATAGTTTCCAACATATTTCATTTTTTTCATTTTCATACATGAATATATAATATTTCTACCATAATCACCCTCCTATACTCTTTCCTCATATCCTCTGCATTCCCACTTGTACCAATCCTCAGACAGGACCTGTTTTACCTTCTTGGCCTCTGTTTTTTAAAAAGAAATATTTTTGTTTAAGATAGTTATGCAGAGAATTTCATTTTGGCATTTCCATGTCTTTATGTATTACAACCCAAACTGATTCATCTCTTCCACATTACTACTTTTTACCTTAGTTCCTTTCTTATGATGATTTCAACAGTTTTAAAAATTCTACATTCTTTCTTTTGTAGAAAGTACACTAACCATATTCACTTTCTTTATTTCCTTCTCTTACATTCCCTTTCCTGTCAGTGATGTCCCTTAACATGACCTGCTTTTCATTATTGCCATTTGTTGTTTAGGTGTCCATTGTTCACTGGAATTTTTGCCTTGCTGTTATATCTGTACATGCATTGTACTTAAAAAATCAATGTAATGCCCATCCACTGTACCTTCTTCCCCTTTTCCCTCTATCACATGTTGTTTAATGGTTTTCAATGTGTTTGTTTGCGTGTTGTTCCTACACAGATGTGATGTGTATGTGTTATCATATGCTATCTTTGTTTCCTTCTTTTCCTCTTCCCTTGGTTTATTCTACCAGTCCCATTTTTGGGTATATGTTCTGTATATATTTCTATGTATATGCAATATTGCTTATATTTGTATTGGACCTATATTCCACACATGCGACCTTTGGCTTTCTGAACCTGGGTAACTTCACTTAAAATGATATTCTCCAGTTTCATCCATTTGCCTGAAAATGACAAAAGTTCATTTTTCTTTATGACTGAATAAAATTCTATTGTATGTAAATATCACATTTTTTTAATGCATTCATCAGTAGTGGGGCACCTTGACTGTTTCCATAGCTTGCTTCTTGCAAATAGTGCTACAATAAACATGGTTGTGCAGGTGACTTTATTATAACCTGACTTACATTCCCTTGTGTATATCCCTAGGAGTGGTATTGCTGGGTCATCTGGCAGTTCTATTTTTTGTTTTTCTGAGGAGTCTCTATACTTTTTTCCATAGTGATTATGCTAATTTACATTTCCACCCACAGCGTATTAGTAGTGTTCCTTTGTCCTACATCCTCACCAACATTTGTTGCTGTTTGTGTTCTTGCTGATAGTCATTCTAACAGGAGTGAGGCAGAATCTTAACATGGTTTTGATTTGAATTTCCTTTATGTCCAATGATATTGAATATGTCTTTTGGCCATTTGTATTTATTCCTTTAAAAAGTTTTGTTCAGTTCATTTGCCCATTTTTTTCATTGAGTCATTGATTTTTTTAAGGAGTTTAGTTTTTTGAGCTCTCTGTACAGCCTGGTTAAGTCACTTTGAATGCACACTCAGAACCCTGACTTGCTCTTCTGGTAAGATGGATAGGATAAGTTTTGTTACCCTTGTATTGCAAATTAGGAAGTGGCAATCCAGAGAGGTGACAAAGAAATGAATAGAGATAGCACAGATAATAAGAGGCGCGGCTAGGACTCAAGGTTTATTTGTAGACAGACTTCATTCATTCCCACTTGGCTATAAATGAAGGAAAATCTGGTTTGTAAACGTTATCAAAGGAAATTTGTCTAAGATCAGCATTAAGAATAGCAAGGATGCTCCAAGATAGGTAAAGAGTGATGCTCATGTTTGGCACGTGATGGTCACTCAAAAATCTGCTAAATATCAAAAGAATTCAGTAAGTAAAGTGATCAATATTGGGAAGCCTTACATACTATGCATCCTCTCTCCAATAGCATCTTTTCTTTGATGCTTTCCAATCTGAAAACAGATCTTTCACTGCTGTCTCTTCTAATCTGGCCATTATCTGTTCAGGCTGTGGAAGACCTGCCCCCACCCCCCACACACCAGACAGCTACATAGGTCCCATTTGTAGGGCTGGCTGTATAATTTGTCTGAAAGAGAATCTCATTGTGCATTAGAAACAATCTATCATCTACTCAAGAAGGTAATTGCAGCACACAGACCCACATTCTATGGATGGTCCCTCATCTCTGTCTATTCAAATCTTACCTTGATTTTCAGATGCAGGTCCAATTCCATATTCTTTTAAAACCTTCTCTGACCCTTCTTCAAACCCTATTGTAATTATTGTACCTGCCACTTGCATAGTAATTTATCAGGAGCTGCCTGATGACATATATTCCTGCTATTTTCTTCAACATACACACCTGGATCACATATTTGTGTGTATGTAGAAAGGTCATGTATAATACAGAGCTTACTGGAATAAAATATCAGATCACATACAACAGGGAAACTTTTTAAGGAAATACTGGAGATTATATCATTAATGGATGCCTTTCAGATTTCTCAAAAAAAGTTTAGTAGAACTGACTTGACAAACGTTCTTATAGCATAAATTACATTGCCTAGATATCTAAGGAAAGAATAGGTCAGCAGATGAAGTACAATTCTACAATGGTAAATTGCTTAGTTCAGTTTTCCTACCTGCCTCTATTGTAGCAACTTAAGGTACAGTTCTGAGGGCCCCATGAAACTGGCCTTCATTGTTCTGATTCCTAGACAGACCAAACAGGTTTTTGATAATGGTATTACTTCTCTTGAAGTGGTGTATAGACATGGATGGTTCATTCATTCAGATAA
The DNA here is from genome assembly GCF_047511655.1 of Castor canadensis. Lineage (NCBI taxonomy): Eukaryota > Metazoa > Chordata > Mammalia > Rodentia > Castoridae > Castor > Castor canadensis. The sequence goes on from NC_133400.1 coordinate 24,727,814, forward strand.
ATTATTTTAGTCATCATCCCACCTATTACCTTTTCATTTATTTGGTTCCTAAAACTTTTGTTGTCTATCCTTATTTATCTTTCTACATTTAATCTCCATATTTTCTGATATTATTCTAAAATATCACAAAATCTTTTCATGTTGACTGAAGATTTTCTGCTATTTAGGACTCCAAGTTCTTCTCTCAACCTAAAACATCACTGTATACCTTTTCATTGTGCCTAAATGATTAAATTACAGGAAATGTTCTTCTTGATTTTGTCTTGCAAATAAAGGAGTATGTATAAGACTTGTTGATAAGAGAAGGCATATTGTTGGTTGGGATTTATGACACTGGTATCCTCCTGAACAGTCAATGCAAAGTAGGCCATGACAGGATGAGAATGGAATAAGAGTGAGTGCAAATCCATGGGGCTGCTGTGTACCACAGGCAAGACATAGACTTAATTGTACTTTAATTAATTGAGATTATTTATAACAGATGGATTGGAGCTGAACTACACAGAACAAAAACAGACCTAATCTCTGATCCATGCCTTGAAAAGGAAAGCATACTATTTGAGTATTTGTAGGTATTCATCTAGTGAAAACTTGAGTAGTATTTTCTGAATTAACTTCTTCAAAGTGTAGAAATAACAATTTATGACATGTTTCTCTCCTTGAAATTGTTAAATGAAAAGGTTGCCTTATAATATACATCAGGTAATCATTCTTACGGACCCTAATGTTAACATCCTTGAGATTTTCTGAGCATTGGTTAAATACTTTAACTGTCTACAGTAATTGCCTTCAAGTCTTGAACACATCAATATTAATAGAGAAATTAGGCGCTGACATTCCTTTACAAAAAAAGAATAATGATAAAAATAAATCCAAAGTGTATAGTGTAACGCGTGCTAACGAGAGAGAGAATGATGGTCTAAGCTCAGTGCTCGCTCTCCTGTGATGGCTGATTAATGGATGTGTGTGCTTCTGATTGAAATGCAGATCCCAGAATCTCTCTGAAAATGAGATCTATGGTAAAGAAAGATGAAGCCCACATGCTTTGACAGCTTTGTTTTGCTCTTGTTCTAAAGCGTATTGAGGCCTCTCCCCAGTCCTAAGTGATTGGAGTGCTCAGACCCTATAAATTAAAGACACTGCAAAACATATGAGGTGGGTGTGAGCACATGGTTAATTACTCCAATATGTGATTATACAAGGCAACAGGATGAGGAAAAGTACAGGAATTTGAAGAAACAGTCACAAAATATTCCACAGGAGAACCTCAGAGGCAGGAAAGCTTTGGTAATTTAGTTCATTTTGCCCCTTACCCAATAAAGAAACTGAGTCTGAAAAAAACATACTTACATAAGATAGACAAATAACTAAATTCTTTTGTCTAACCAGAGCTCTGCTACAAATGTCAGTATCGGTATGTCTCTCTGCAAAAAGAGCTTCGTTTTCTCATTTTTATTTTTATATAAACTATATACTTAAGGAAATATTAGAGACATCCACAAAGTATAAATTAAAAGGGCAACATCTCAATAGATGATAATTTCACTTTTGTTCAATTTAATATTGAGGAAGTGTCAAGTATTTAACATTGTTTTCCCAAAACCTCTAAGGAATTTAAACAGCAGATTACCTCATATCTTGCATTCTTTCTTCCTTCCATGATTTTACCTGGTATCTATGTCTCCATTTCATACAACTTTCTCCATGTGTGTTTTCAATCTCTTCACTGTCACCTCTTAGAAGAGTGACCAGAATAAGCTCCTGGTGAGCTCTTGGCATCCATTCTGGCCCAGTTTATTCTCCAAACATCAGCTGCATAGATTTGCACAAAATGTAAATGTGAACATGCATAGCCATGGAGTTTGAAATCTTCCAAAGCCTTTCCAGTGCTCAAGACATGCTCTCCAAAATCCATCTTATGCACCCTCAAATACCTCCCTGCACTTATCTTGTTTTTCATTGTGATTTATCTAGTTTGTGCTTCTTACCAATGTTCAGTTACACTGTGCTCCTTCCTGCCACTGAGGCTCTGCACATGCCCTCCCTCTGTCTGAAATGCATGACTACCTCTACTCCTTTCCAGTTACCACCTGAGCATCTTTGCAGATAATTTTATGTGCCAATTCCTCTTTGGTGTCCTAGGACTTAGGCCAGGACACTTTTTATACATTTCTGTAGAATCAGTTCCTTTCCTTCTTCAAAATTTATCCTATTTATTATCATATTTTGATTTATTACTGTTTTCCCATGTAGATTTTCAATCCCATGAGTATACAAAACAAAGCTTTTGACTAGACTTGTCACAATCCTAGATCCATGTAAAGTATTCAACATTCGTTCACTTAGCAACTGTTTGAATTACAACATCATTTGTATAGAAGTGTCTCAGTTCATTTGGGTTTTTATGTCAGAGTATTAGGTGTTTTCTGGCATCACTTTTATAATAAGCAGAATAATACCACTCATAAGGGTGTTGTCCTAATAGCTTAATCACTTCCCAAAGACCCCATCTCCAAATACCACACTGGGAATTAGGTTTCAGCATAGGGATTTGGGAAAAGGTCAAAATTATTCAGATTCTTTTAGTTCCCAAACTCATTTTGTTTTGTTACTTTTTTTTTGTTGAAACAGGTTCTTCCTCTGTAGTGAAGGTTAGTCTGGAATTGAGATCCTCCACCTCCCACATGCTGGGATTATAGGCATGTACCATCATGTTTGGCACACATACTCATTATGAGGGCAAGAGAATCAAAGTCTGGGCATGCAAGATTTGTCGGAAAGTCAGATCCAGGTCTCCATGTCCAGTGCTGTTTCTCTAGTGCATTTACTTCGTTCAAGTCCTTGTACTTGAGTATGTTAGGAGAACTATTTACTCCCAATAAATTCTTATTACTTTCTCTCTTCTTCTGTGAATTTTTAGTTAAACATTATAGAAATAAGGAATGTGAATATCTAGTAATTCTTAATGTCATAAGAAAGTTACCTAGCTGGGAATGGTGGTGTACACCTATAATTCCAGCACTTGGGAGACTGAAGCAGGAAGAACATGAGTTGGAAATCAGCTAGGGCTATATAAAAAGAAAAGAAAGTTTCCTGACACTATCTGGCAGACTTTCTATAAAGCTTTCACATTAAAGCCTGACCTGGCATATTTTAAATAAAATAATACAGAAATGATTTCAGTTTTTAAGTTGTTTTTTTATAACACATCACTCTCTTTAGATTTTACTATTCTTACTTATTGTTTTATGTAGAATTTTAAATAAGAGGAGTAGAGATTATAACACTCCAGGGACTGCTGTGTACATTGGAAAATAGTTAAGCTTCCTCCATCCTTCAGTTCTTCATGGCTAGATTCTGCTAATTTCCTTAGCATCTCCATTTATAGGTACATGAAGAATTGGAAAGGTTCACATCTTTCCAATCAGAAGTTCTGCATGGATCACTGACTTTGAAGGGGAAGTCAAGTATTCAACCTCTCTTTCTGCTCTGTCAGGAGAAGGAAAGCCTTTCAATTCAATTTTAAGATATCTGGATGCTCTTCTCTGCAGCATGTTAATTGGCTGTTTCCAAGGACACAGGTTTAGAAAAAAAATAAGAATAAATGCTCTAGCAGCTGACAATCCACACATTATCACCTTAAGCTTAACCTAATTAGACTGAGCAGCTAGTCAGAAGTTTTGACCTTCAGATGGAACATTGTTACTGTCTTCAGTCAACCATGTATATTCCCTAACAAATATTAGACCTCAGGAGAGATAGGTAAATTACACACACAGAGCATGTGATTTGTGATTACTGTTGACACAATTGTTGCCTATTTTGGAAACAATAATAATTGTAGGAAACAATAATAATGTTCACAATAGTGTAATAATATTTATAGCACTTTTCTGGTTCCTTAAAGGTACATTGTGATTTCCTAAACATTATGAGTTAAAATTCATCAGTCTTTATAAAAGAGAGAGATTTGAGTTGTGCAAGGAAGAAAATATACTTTATCAAATATTGTAATGGTACCGAAAGGTCAAGGAAAAGAAGAAACATGTAAGTCATGTCCCAAAACAGATGGGAGTATGTTGAAATTCTGTGTCATCAACAAATAAGTGGGGAATAACTGGCACTGGAAAAAAATAATACCTTTTCCTCAAGACATTGGGTACCTTGTAACTGGGACTCTTGCACCTAAAAGTAGGCAACCCTATGACATGTTCTTGGGGAAAGGGCTACTCAATAATTTAAGTGGAAAGGGTAACTGGTAAAGACCAGACACAGCTGGAGAAGAAAATTCTAACTGGAAGTCCCTGGCCAGATAGAAGATCCATGCCAATGTGATACTGAATTAAAGCCAGCCAGTTTTACTTCCTACAATAGAGTGACGTCCACCTCTACTCTTTCTCCTAGGGGTCCATCACATTTAGAAAACACCCAGTAATATTGAGGGGGTGGGGGAGAGAGGAAGGGGGTGGAGTGGGTGGTAAGGGAGGGGGTGGAGGCAGGGGGGAGAAATGACCCAAGCCTTGTATGCACATATGAATAATAAAAGAAAAAAAAAAGACAACCATATTTATCCTGCAAAAAAAAAAAAAAACAAAAAAAGAAAACACCCAATGAGAGAAAAGGTCAGAGGAATGGAAAACATTACATCTCTTGGGTGTGATGCTGTGCGTTATACCAAGCACAAAGTGCAGCAGTGTACAGGACCTTGTGCATAGCACAAAAAGAATGATAATTATGTTATTATTATTATAATTATTGTATCCCCTATGCCTATTTTTCTCAAAGCAGGATCCTGCTTAACCTGCATTAGAATTATCTAAAGTGTTTGTTAGAAATATAGATTCCTTGCAATCAATCCAGACTCATTGAATTAGAATCTCTCTGGATAAGGTCCCCAAATCTGTATTTTTAACAAATACCATCTAAATTCAAACTAACAACTAAGAAGCACCATTGTACATGCTAGACATTTTATAAATTTTGTTTCATTTTTTCCTTACAATAAAATTTCATTTTATTGAAGAGAAAAAAGGGGCACAAATACTTCTTATAACTCCAAATCCACATAGACTTGTTATTTCAATTCAATTCTGATTGATTTCAAACTCTATCCTTTAGCTATTTGCAGCAGTGGATTATGACAAAAAAACCCAAAAAACTGTGCTGTTGGGAATTTCTGTCCTGGGAAGATTTTGGACATTGCTTAAGCCTAGCCACAGGAGAATAGGAAAGGAATTAGCAACATAGACAATGTCCACTACATTGGGACTGAGAGAGGCAATAACTTAATGCTCATCGAGGAAGATAATAATAGCTGGCTCTCTCAATCCCCCATATTTATATGGTAAACCTTACTTCAAAGTCACCCTAGAAAATTACATGACATTTTTATCACAGTCATTTTCAGACTGGGTCATTATCTTTAACCAAACATTTGTGACATATTTTGAACAGACACATATATCAGGCAGGCAGTAGATTGTGCTAACAAATTCAAGGGGAGATGTTTCCATAATCTTTTTGGGGTTGTCAATCAAGAGATGGTGATGATAAGGGAGAGAGGGAAAGAAATGTCAAAGGAAAAAATATATCCAAATGACAAGCCCAGTTATCAACTCAAGGAACTGCAACTGGGGACAGCAACTAGGATTTCAGCTAAATGTGCTATTCCTCTTGGTATAAATTGCTGATACTTAAGAGATAATTCTAAAGTGTCTGTCCTAGACTGAAACCCCAGGCCTTTCATGCATTAGTTGTTTGACCTTGGGTAATTTACTCAACCACTTGGGATTCCAGTTTCTTAATGGGGACAAGACATTATTTGAATGTATCTGTGCTATATATAAGTTACTCTCATGGGATTTCTTGATCTACTACTTTCTAGATTTCAAATGTTTGGTCTCAACGTTTGGCTTTCCTGAACTAAACTCCACCTAGATCTATAAAAATATCTATGAATCCCAGGATCTACTGGCAAATGCAGCCTATGTTATCACATTCAAAAGAAAGGTTTAATGTAAGATATGTTTTGTTTAGGGTCAGAAGCTCTAAGTTCCACACTTGACTGCTTGAATACAATGCTTTCTATGTAACTTTAGATGGGTTCTATCCCTTCTCTGAATCTTAAGTTTTCTCACTATAAATGAAAAGGCAAAAATATTTAATTTAAAGAAATATTGCATGGGAATGAGATATCATAAAAATTTTACCAAGAATAGTGCCTGAAATATAATACATGTTCAGATTATTACCTAGTTATAGATCTGGCTGTTTTATTCTTTTGAAGTAAGAATTTATAGTAACTCCATAGAAGCTAAAACATTTGAGTTCTATTAACTTGGTGAAAACAAAGCTCCTCTCCTTGCATGCTTGGTCTGTCCTAGAAGAGATTTGCAGATAGAAAGTTTTAGCCCTTTTCAACATTTTTTTCATCCTGCTCTAGTGGAAATTGCTGAAACACATTGCAGAGTGTTGACATTGTACAAATGACTCCAAGTTGGTAATTTATGGTGCACTGGGCACAATTTATTTTTAGATGTCCAATGAGGCAAGGTGTCAACAGCTTATCAATATCAGACAAAAGGATAAGCTTTTAGGAAATATAGCTGTGTATTTGTAAAGTAGACTCAGATAATTATAAGGAGTTGAAGGGGAGTGGGAAGAATCTTTTCCTGGTCAAATGGTAGAAGCCTATGGAATCTCTGCAAATACAAACTTTGCTCCAATATTACATATGCATGTTATTTCATTCAATTCATATTTTGATCTTTATTTGGCTTGCACACAATTGTTAAAGACTAAAGCTACAGAGCAGAATATGGTGTGACTCCTTATTTTAGTGAATCAGACACGTTTAACAGCTGGTAAGTATTTAAGCATTGAGTACTAAATAAAGGAATATGTTAGCTAGAACAGATGGAGAGGAAGGTTAATGCATGCTAGGTCTTTTTCTTGGTTCTATAAACACAAAGGTGGACACATTGATTATGTTCACTGCTTCCATGAAACTTACAATTGGATGAGAGATCTGGTATCAAATGAGCAAGCACACAATTAAGAGATAGGATTTTGAGTTGTTCAATGTATGTGCAAAACACACATATGGGCTAGAATAAAATATTTTATATAGGCTACACTTGGAATTCTTCATTGAGAAGATAAAAATCTTAAGAGACTAAGATCATAATGGATGTCTATTCAATCTTCATGCATATTGAGAAGTGATATTGTCTTTATTTATGCATTTTGGTAAAACAGATGAATAGAATTTTTTCTTTTCCCAACTAAAAAGGCTGAGATAAGCAATTCTATGGAAAGGCAGATAGGTATAAGAATAAGAAAGCCCAGCTTAATTAAAATGTCTATCTACACTCAACAGCTTATTTCATTGAGATTTATTAAAACAGATATTTGCTATTAATCAAAAGTCAATCGATTTCCCCAAAATATTTATTGAGACATAACAACTCAGTTATGTGTGTTGCATTGTTCTTAAGATCTCAATAAATCTATTTTTCCAAATCAATGTGAATTTAATTAAAATGCAAAACACAACTATCTAGTTTGCTTCAAATTCTTATTTTATACAATTAATAGGATGCTATTAAGAGCCTGATTTAGTGACTGAAGGGAAAGGAGGATTTAGTGTCCATTAAAGCAGCCTGTGAGTAGCAGTGTAGCAGGAGGGGAGATCAGGAGAGAGAACCAGCAAGATGTCTGTGGAGGAAACTGCCAGACAGCCGTGGGAGGTAAGCTAAAATACTACAAGGTTTTGGCAGACCTTAAATTCCAACTAGTCAGGACACAGGCATCCCAATACATATGGGTCACATGAAAGGTAGAGTAGGTCATATTGACTTCATCTAAGCCTTTGCTTTATTGTTCCAGTGGCTATGAAGATGGAACTGGAATTAACAAACATCCTCTCATGACTGAGACATCAACCAATCTTTACCTGGTACATGAGAATGTGACTTTTCTTGGATATAGGAAATGTGGTCTTCATAGGTATAATCAAATTAAGATGTGTTGTACTAGACTGGGGTGACTAATATCCTTACAAGAAGAGAGAAATTTGGGAACAGACATCAAGAAGAAGGCTATGTGAACATGCAAAGATGGAGGCAGAGATTGGAGTACTGATGCATCTATAATTCAAGGAATGCTGAGATTTCTGGAAGCCAGTACAGCCTGGGCAGAGGCAAGAAGGGATTGTTCCCAAGAGACTTCACAGACATCAGAAATTTACCAAGCAATGATTCTGGAGTTCTAGGCTCCAGAACCATGAGACAATAAATTTCTGTTATTTCAAGCCACCTGATCTGTAGTTTTTTTGCTACCACAGATCTAGGGAAGCAATAGATGTGTAAATAAATGTTTGGGAAGAGATTTAGTCTTTATTATACACCTCACACTCCAGTTATACAAGGAATGTATATGAAATATAAACATGAGTTCCTAACTTTTGAGAGTCTACAAGGCCTTTTCCATCAAACGTTTAATCTCTAGCTTTTTGCATGTTTACCTTTCATCCTCTTCCATGAAAAATTCTCTACACATCAATTCAGAAAGAACCTCATTTTATGAAGTGGGTACTTTATAATGATTTCTTCTATCAAAACACAAATCCTTGTTAATGTTGTGTGTTGGTCATGATAACAATATTGACTTGGATAATAACTACTTAGGGTTAGAGTGAGGAATTCATTCATCAAATACTGTGAGGTATGGTACTGTGCTAGTAGTTGAAGTTACCGTGATAAATAAAATAACAATTTACTCTTTCAAAACATTATTTGTTTCTTTGTATTTTTGTAGGAGCTTAATCCCCAATACTTTAGTTAATGGTATTAAGAGAGTATGTCATTTAGATTTGGAGACACTGAGAAGTGATTAGGTTAGATCTGTTACTAGTGTAGAGACTCTATGATAGAATGCTCATGGCTTTAAGGAGGAGGAGAGAGCCCCCACACACCAGGGATATATACATATCCCCAACATGATTTGATACAGGCAAGGAAGACCTGCAACAGAGCTTGCACCCTGCTGTTTGGACTTCAGCTTCTCCGTCTGTGAACCCAACTAACCCTCTTATTTATAAAGTAGCCTGCTTCAAATATTTCATTTTATTTATTTATTTATTTTTGAATTTTTTTCTTTTATTCATATGTGCATACAATGTTTGGGTCATTTCTCCCCTCTTTCCCCCGCCCTTCCCTAACCCCCCTGCTCCCTCTCTCCCTCTACCCCCTTGCTACCAGGCAGAAACTATTTTTCCCTTATCTCTAATTTTGTTGTAGAGAGAGAATAAGCAATAATAGGAAGGACCAAGGATTTTTGTTATTTGAGATAAGGACAGCTATACCAGAGGTTGACTTGCATTGCTTTCCTGTGCATGCACAAAGTTCACTAATCTATGACTCAAAGAGTTTATAGCTGAATGTTTATATTTCTCAGGCTACCCACTAGCCACAGTTAACATGCACATAGGATGTAATAAATAATCATCTTTGCTTTGACAAACACAGCTTTCCAAGTTCTCATAGGCAAGGGAACATAATACAGACAATGAAAAGACAAGGGTCACAACTAGGCTCTAACATATCACATTCTGTGGCAGAAAACATATTTCTAAAGAGGACATCACAAAATGTACTTTGTGGGGCCGATGTGAGGATGTATTGTCATAACAACTGTAATGAAATTTAACAAATACTAGTTGCCCTTTCAGGCTCTCACAAGCAATCCACTCTTTCCTCCATCATCAAATGGCTTTTCCTTCTTTTAACTGCTCCTTTAGCAGACAGGGGGGAAAAAAGTTCTTGGGATGCCAACGATTCCATTTGACCCTTTTCCAGTAAAAAATTCTCTCCTATATGAACGTGCTAGAAAGATGACATCAGATATCAACCTTAAAAAATAAGTAAATAAGATGGGTAAAAGTGGAAGAATGATCTTTTAAGAAAGATCAGCTGGAGTCAGTAGACAGGGTAACAAAAAAACATTTAACATCCAATTGTTCTTAAGTGTATTGATTTTCACCATCCTGTCCCCTATGCATTTCCAATGTGCAGCAGACCTCCAGTGCCTTGCCATGGAAGCCTTTTCTGTGGTTTAATAACTGTCAGTTTTCTCATATTTGGGCACAAAGTATGAGCCTTGGGGTGGAGAATGAACACCAAAAAAACTCTCCAACTCTTTCTGCTTAATAACCTTGTAGTGCCTCTTCAGTGTTATCTCATCTGCACAGGAATTGATGAAAGAAGAGCAAGTGCATCATAAATACTCCAACGGGTCAAATAAAGGTGGGAACACATCGCATCATGTCTAATTAAGCCTCACAATGGAGGAAACTGCTTCCATTACACCCATGCCCTTTTACACAAACACACATTTAATTTATGAGTCTCCCCAAGTGCTTGCTTGGCTTACTTGTAGTCTATATACAGTTGGACCTCTGTATCCTGATCTTCTGTGTCTGAAGATTTTACTATCAATGTAAATATTTGAAAATAAATTGTGTCTGTGGTGAACATGTACAGACTTCTTTTCCCTTGTCATTCATTATTCCCCAAATAATGCAGTATGACAAATATGCACTATTTACATTTTATTAGATATTACAAACCATCTAGTAATCATTTAGATTGTATAGGAAGATATGCATAGGCTATATGCACATTCTACATTGTTTTACATAAGGGACTTAAGCATTTTAGTAACTATGGGAGGTCTTATAATCAATTCCTTATCAATGTCAAAGGGTGACTGCACTAGTTCTCTACTTTATGCTATACATATCCTATATTAAGCCATTTTCTGTTTTCCTATCTTTGTTATTCTCAGGACAGACAGTAATAGTAAGGAAAACCACATTGAAATCTCCTTGTTATACTGAAAATCTTGTGTGTGTGTGTGTGTGTGTGTGTGTGTCTTACTTGGGATAGAACCCAATGCCTCACATGCTGGGCAATCACTCTACTACTTGAGCTACGCCCCCTAGTCCATCTGGCTGTAAATCTGTTTCCAAACAGTAAGAAAATTTGGGTATGTAATTTACTGTTGAATTTTTCATTCTTTCAGTTATTCAATTAATACTAACTCATGCTATCTGAGATTCAGTTACTGAGCCATGTGTCAGGTACATAGAGACAAAATTCCCTACCTCAGGGAGCTTTTGCAATGGGAAAAGATTAAAGTACTTACTTTTGGAAAATAGCATAAGTATTTCAAAGTAAAATTTTTTCATCATCTGTTTTCACCATCTGTCAGGTGTCTCATTCTTACCCAACTATCCTTTGAAGCAAGAGACCATTATTTCATTTGAAGATAAAGCAATCAAGTCTCAGGGATAATAAATAACACTAGTAGAGAACTGCAATTAAGGTTGTGGACTTTAAGTCACATAACTGGATAAATATAAAATGTTGTCTACATTTTGTAAACTTTAAGACACTGACCAATTAATTTCCATTTATTGTCACAGGAGTTCAGTCAATTTTCCTTGGTGCAATGACAGGCACAGAACTCGAGGTCAGTCGTTAATCTCTCAATTTCCCACTGGACATGTTTCTCTTCTACCTTCACCCACATCCCTCTCTCAGCTGTGAGTTTTATTTTGTTTGATCCCTAGGCAAAGACTTGACACATCTGTTCATTTGATGGTTTGCATCACCAGGCAGCATCGTTGTTCATTGTCTGTCAGTCTCAGTTCCTACTCTTCTTTCTGGAAATGGTACAAGGTATCTTTAACCAAAAAATATGTGCACATGAGCAATGGAAGGGATTGTGATTTGAACTATGTCTCCCAAAAAGATCTGCTATAGAACTCACCACTGGTACTGTTGAAAGTGGCTTTGTCTTGGAAATAGAATGTTTAGTGCTGCAATCAAACTAAGATGAGGTCATTAGAGTGAAGTCTAATCTCATGTGATTGACATTCTTTTCTTTTCTATTTTTATTTGGAAGTACTGAGATTTTAACTCAGGACCTTTAGCTTGCCAGACAAGCACTCTATTACTTCAGCCACACCCCCAGCACTTTTTTCTTTAGTTATTTCTCAGATAGAGTCTTCTACTTTTTTCCTGATCTAGTCTTAGATTGCAATCCTCCTGATTTCAGCCTCCTGCCTATCTGGTGTGCACCATCATTTCCACTCCATAACCAGCCTTAAAAGAAGAGAAGGCTATGTAAAAGCAGAGTCACAGAGATACTATGTGACAAGAGAGACAAAGATTAAAGTAATACAGATGCAGGTCAAGGAATGCCAAAGATCTATGGCCAGCATCAGAAGCTAGAAATGGACAGGACAGATTTAAACCAGAGTCACCAAGGGAACACAGTTCTGCTGACATTTTAATTTTGTGCTGGTCATCCCAGAACTGTGAGAGAATGAATTTTGGTTTTTATAAGCCAACTGGTTTGTGTAATATTGTTAATGAAGAACTAAGAAACAATATAGGGGATCTAAAATATTTCTTAAGGAAATAATCAGCATAGGTTCCAGGATGGAGAACACTTCAGAGGACTGCCATGTTTGTTACATGTTTTCTTGCTCCTTTAGCTGCTACACTTAATTTGAGGAATATTGTCACCTTGGAACCATACAGTGTTTGACCTATAAGGAACATCACAATGACAAATTTCCTTGAGCTCTGAAGGAATTTTTGCCCTAAGAAGAAATAACTGCTCAAGAATAGATCAAGGAAAATAACCTACTTCCTCTTTTGGGGCTTTTTCTTTAGACCTTATAATACTTCCAGTTCTGAAAGTAGAAATCTTTGGGCAAATTCCAAACATAGCATTACACTAGCTCATCTTCCAAATATATAAAATGATTCCTATGTACAATAGTTATGATTCCAGGAAGGATAAATTTGGCAACTTGGCTTTTAAATTAGAATTTTTTTTGTACAGAGGACATATTTCAAAATTTTAGACGTAGTGAAATGTTTATTTAAAAACAACAAATAAGGTAACTAAAGTTATCAATGAATTAATAAAGCAATAATTGTAGGTATAAATAATATTTGCAATATTTATATTAATGATTTGTACAAATAATCTAATGAAATGTCATTTGAAATTGTAATTTACATATGAAATTTAAAAGACAAGAATTAAGTGCTTTTCAAATGTCTAGAAAATCTAAGCATATAATAAAACTATGTCATTTTATAAGGAAATAAAAATAATGTTACACATTTTCTGCAATCATATTATTATTAAAAACAATAATACAAATTCTAGTGTTTATTGCAAACAAAAAAATTTTTACTCCATGTTCAAGACTGTATATTAGAAAATAATTTACAGGAAATAAACAAAGTGGGGTTATAATACATACTTATATGGAAATATCACAAGGAAATTCCCTGTGTACCTACCTTTATCTCAAGCTACAATGCCATGTTTTCCATTTTATTGTTTCTCTTTTTTCTCTTACAAAATTAGAGAATAGGAGGGCAGAATAAGTCCTTCCCAGTAGGGGAGGGCTGGTAACAGTGGGGAGGAGGTGTGGGGAAAGGAAGTGGGAGGGTGAACTTGGTGCAATAAAATGTGTACACATGTAAGTAAATGCAAAAAATGAGACCTGTTGAAACTTCTCCAGGAATCAGGGATGGAGGGATGAAGGAGAGTGGTTAAGGAGGTGAATTCATGTGTGATATATTTGATACACTTTAAGAATCTGTGCAAAGGCCACAATGTACCCCCACCCACCACAATAAAGGAAAAAAATATGAATGAAGAGCATTACAGTATTGCACATTTTGGTCCTGCTTTTCTGAATCTAGAAAATTTAATTCCTTGACCTAAAAATGTTTACCTAATACCTTAAAAACGTGATTAAGTATAAATAACTTTTTAAATGCTGGAAATTTTAAGTAAACTATATGATGAGATAATGTGTGACCATTAAAAATATTCACAAAATATGTTTAGTAGCATAGAATGCTGAAATTATGACACCAACTGAAATAATGCAGTATAAAGACAAGTTGTAATAGCACAAGTATATACATATTTAACCCCATTAAGCTAGTACAACCACTCTGGAAAATAATATGGAGGCTTCTTAAAAATCTAAACATAGATCTACTATATGATTCAGTAATCCCACTGCTAGAGATATACCCAAAGGAATGTGCCTATGCGACTCATAGGCACCTTGTACACCCATGTTTATTGCAGTGCTATTCACAATAGGCAAGTTATGGAAACAGCCAAGATGCCCTACTACTGACGAATGGATTAAGAAAATGTGGTATTTATACACAATGGAATTTTAGTCAGCCATGAAGATAAATGAAAACTTGGCATTAGCAAGTAAGTGGATGGATCTGGAGAACATCATCTTAAGCAAAGTTAGCCAGGCTCACAAGACCAAAAATCTTATGTTCTCTCTCACATGCAGACTTTAGACCTAAAACAAATGCAGTAATGTTATTGGACATGGCTCACATGCTAAAAGGAGAACACACACATGAGGAATAGCGAAAAGTAAGAAACCCAAAACTTGAAAGTTTTTGATGTGCCCATCATAGAGGAGTTAATATAGTAACCGTAAAACGACAGAGGTCACTATGGGAAGGTGACCGTGCAGTAGTGAAGAGGTCTGGCAGAGATGAACCAATGTGGGTTGTAATACACATGTGCATGCAAGCAGTGCTGGGATCTCTCTGTATAGCTATCTTTAGCTATACAGTAGCAACAATGCTTTGTCTTTCTTATTATCTCTTATGTTTTCTCTACAACAAAATTGGAGAAAATGAGGGCAGAACAGGTTCTGCCTGGAAGGTGGGGGGTGGGAAGGGATAAAAGGGTGAAGGGTAGGGGGGACAGGTGGCCCAAATAATGTATACATATATGAACAAATGTAAAAATAAAATATATAAAATAAAAAATTAAAAATACAAAAATTAAACTTCTCAAGCTATGTTGTTATAAATTTGGGATCACCCTCCTGCTAGACCAGTACTTATATATGCTCAAGGAATATATGTGTATATTTTTAAATATTCTAAAGATATTTATACACATATATATACATACATATATGTATATATCTATTTAAGAATTTTTTTAAAAGAGAAAGATTCACTAACCCAGTTTCTTTTCCTCCCTCACTCTAAAAATTCATTCTTTTGTTAGAAAACAGAAGCTACTAAGTAAGGCACCCAGCAGTAGCAAAATGGAGAATTACCAAGGAATAGAAAAAGAGATGTTTATTTATCATTAAGAGTTGGGATAATAAAAAGTTATCTTTAAGGGTTGATGCCAAGGGAGGGTTTAACAAATAAATGGAGTTTATTACTTTGGGTTCTGAACACTTCACTCTGTTCCCCATCCTTCATTTTCTTTTGTTCTTCATAAACTGTCCTCTCATTTCTAAAAATTTCCCTGCATCTCTCAGATTTTATAAGCTTCCCTCCACTCAGCAGCTAATTAGTCCATCTAGACAAATGACTCAGGTGGGTCAATTTGAGAACTTTCTGTGGTTTTTTTAATCCATATCACTATAAAAAAGAGTGACTATTTCTAGTGACAGAAGCTAAAGACTGTGAGGTCTGCACATATTGGCAGTTCTGCTTCTCAACACACCACATGGGAGAAGCCAGTGTTCAGTGAGAGAGGGAGAAGCCAGCAGATAGTGGGAGGCAGAGATTCATGCCAGGGAGACCTGGCAGGATGTTCTTCTATGAACTAGGTAGTACTTTGTCCTTTGTATGGTTTGCTTTTTATACGTTCAGTTCAGTAAGAAACTCAATCATTCTCATGAGAATGGCTGTTTCTCCAAACTGGCTTATTTAGGTTTCTTTACAATTTTACAAAAGAAGTAGTCATTATGAATAAAAGTAAAATTTGCAAAAGATATAGTATCATTGAAAAGGGCAGAATATGCATGGTGACTATAGAGTGTGAGATGACGTCAGGAGACATAATCAGAGACAGGGTCCAGAGCCCTGTCTGACTGCCACCTTAATTATGTGAAATATAATCAGTGATCAACATGGAAATTCTGATAGAATTTCAGCCAAGGACTAACATAGTTGATTTGTGTTTTTAAAAGCATCATTCTGGTGAGATGTGAAAAGATCACTATTATATGGAAAAACCAAAAGTAAGAGTCCAATTTGGGAGCTAATTTAATAGATTCTGTGAGAGATGATAAGGCTGGAAGTTACAGTTCCATAAGGAGGAAAGAGGCAACTGAAAATAGTAACTGGCAGGACATATAAATCTGACTTTGGAGCTTTTTGTGTCTGATTCATATATTCCCAATGTCATATTTTAAACGAACAATCGAAGGAAAAGTCACAGCACTGAAGTTTGAATTTTTACTGACACTCTTTCAATAATCTGCATTTTTAGGTAAGTAGGCACAAAATAGAATACTCTTCCTATACAGACTGACAGGATGTCTTCAAGTCTGTTTGAAACATGTCAGAATGGATACAGGTGAAATAATCATTTTTACTGTACTGATAATCAGGAATATTTTCTCCCACACAAAGGAAAACTATAAAAAAAAACTACAAAGAGATCTTAGAGATGGCATCAAATCAAATTAAAAATTAAGAATAAGCACCACAAAAGGAATTTTGTGGCTCATCTTTCTCCAGCTGCAGTTAACTCTAAATACAAGTACTGAAGGAATCACATTAGTTTCCAATGTAAAGACAGTCTAGCAAAGTGATCACTAAACTTGTAATGACACCTATCTCTTAAAAGTCCCTAATTTTTCTAAGTAGGAGGGGCAGCATCAACCAAAGAGTCCTGGCTCTTGTCTGGCAGTTCAGAGAATTGCATGACCTTTGCATTGAAGAGGAAACTGCAGTTTTTAAAAACACATATACAGAAAAATCTTGCCACTCACAGTATAAGCATACCTACCAGATCACTGCTTTGATCTGGCTCCAGCCACATTGATTTGTCAGGAGAAATGACAATAGTCAAGCAAAATGACTGAGGAGATATATTGCAGTAGCACAATATGACCAGATATAAACATAGTTCCTGTCACTTACTATTAATAACTTATTTCCTGTCACTTTCTGTGAGTATTCACAAGATTGTAAATGCCTTACACTGAATGATATTTGTTTTTATTTCATAGTTGTTCAGATCTCTTTCAAATAACAAACAAAAAAGGGTTGTATCCTAAATGTTCATTAAACAGAATATACTTGCTTGCTTCCTGATGAGAAATTTCTCTTTACTAAATAACATTGTTCCAAACAAATGGCAACTGGACTTAGGAATACCTAGGCATGCATTTGAATAACAATTATCTAACTTATAAAAATGTGATGTGGGATAATGTTTTTCTGCCTCAGTTTCCTCTTTTTTGTCTTTAGCATAAAAATTGTGCCCAGATCATAATGTTGTATAGATGCAATGCCAAGGGAATAAATATGAATTCTAAGAATTTTTCTATCTGCTGGGATTAAAAAACAGTTACCTTGCTCAGTATTCATTCACTCTATTATTCACCACAGAATCGACACACAGTGGATTCTCATTACATGTTTGATAGACAACAAGTGGGAAGTTTGAACTTCATCTAGGAGGCAAGGAAAAAGCCACCTTAGCTTCTAAACACACAGATATTTTTGCCAACATGTCCACAATTTTATTGAACTATAATAACAAAAATATGTCAATTGGAGGTATAAAGACCAGCCAAAGGGCTACTGTAATAATCCAGGTGAACAGGGTTAAGGACCTGATAAAGTGGTATAATTAGGGATAAAAAGAGGGATAGAATATTCTAGGTGATAGACCCCAACACAGTACTTCATAGAAGCAATGGAACTGGAAAATTATTTCCAATATATAACTCAGTAATATTTATCCTCAGTAGTGTTCCTGGTGCCCAGGACATGACCTCGGGAACTCAAAGGCATGGCAAATTGTAAAAGTAGTCAGCAGATCTTCAGAAAGTTAAATGTTTACTCAGTAACTCATATTTCCTTTCAGTGTTTATGGATTTCAACAAGATTCCTTTTCAAGCTGCATTGCTACTTTTCTCAGAGGAGAACTTTATAAAACCAGGAAGAAGAACTACCTTCCACTCAGGAGATCATGTTTTATGAAGTTTTAATACAATTAGCATGTTCATTTTTCTTAGACTAGAAATTTGATGTTAATCACAATTGATCTCAGCAAAGGAAAGGAGGGGAAGAGAAGTTATATCGTACAAGGAGTGTTTCAGAAAGGATTTCCTGGAGATAAATATTTGTAATGTAACTGTAGATCTGTCATCAACAGCACTATAATTTTCTGTCAATCACTTGTTCTGATGATAGGATCTTATCTTACGAGGTACAAATCTCTCATTCATTGCAATTATCTGCAGGATGAATTTCATACTTAAAACCCCCAACTCAGAAATATTTGGAAACAAAATTGAGCAACTGATATTTTGGGCCATCCAAAGGTCTCTACAGCTAGCCCTTATGTATTTGAGATTAGTTACAAGTTGTTAAAAGCAGATGTTGGTGCTTTCCTCAAATTCTGCCTTTTCCTGATGATCTTAACTCACTTAAATGATCAGTGTGGAATAATGTGGGGAATTGTAGTTAAAAGACCAAACACAAGCCAACCTTTATAGGATGATTTAAATGACTTTTTAATGTAAACACTCTGGATGTTAGACTTAAACTGAATCAGTTTTGCAATACAATCTGTCTATAAGCTATTCCTTCTTCTCCATTCTCATTGTCACTACTCAGTGTGCATGAGATGGACTCTTACCCAGATTATTTTCTGCCTCTAATATTTTCCAATCTATTAACTTATATTTTGCCAAATTAAAAAAATGTTGTGTCACTGATTTAACAATTTCAAATAACAACTTATTGGTGTTAATTGACTATCTTAATAATTCTGTCTTATTAATGGGAATAAATGATTAAAACAAAAGATCGAATTACTAAAATGTGGTAAGACCACATGCACATAATTTTCTTCTGTTTTCTTGACTAAATGCTATCTTAACTACCTGTTTGTATTTCTTTGAGATTCCTGAAAAAGGAATCCCAATTTCTATCTCTGTGACTCAAGAAATACATTGATGTAGAAGGCATTTCTGAGCTGAGTCCTGAATAAGGAGAGGTTTTAAATTCCATTGATTAGAGAAACAGCAGCATGAAAAAAGCACAGAAACTGTGAAAGAAGCAGCATCTTTGGACAAGACTGAACTTTTTAATTAGAATTAGGAGGATGTCCTTCAGAATCTGGCAAAGCAGGAGATTAGGTAGGAGTCATTTATCAGGATCATGTGGGAAAAGATTTTGCAAGCCAATCTAAAAGGGTTTGTACCCCAGTAGGGTACAATTCAAAGAGAATAAAAAGAGCTGACAGCTTGTATGCATTTATAAAGCTCACTCTGACTGCAGAATTGAGAATTCGTTGGGAAGAAAGAGGAAGCAGAATGACAAAATAGGCAGCAGGAGCAGATATTGTTACTTTTAAAAATTGTCCAGTATCTAATGTATCTCCCTTCCTCTCTTTTAGGTAAATTTCCATTCTGTGCACATTTCAGAGGTATAGTACATGTCTCCTAATCTAGAAACTGAAAAGAGGGCGAAGTCTTCCTCCTTGACAATCAGAGATCAACTCCTAACTCAAGTTCAGGTATTAGTACACTCCCACTGTGACTTTGCATCTGAAATGACTGACACACATAAAGTCAAAGGGCACATTCAGATCCTCTCTCACTCAATGCAAGACCATCCAGTTAGTCGTGGTGTCTTTGATTTCAGTGACAGTACTCTTTGAAGACCTCTTCTCTTGGAAGATCACTATTCTGACTTATTGATTTCCCATGGTAGGCTTTCAGACTCTAATCAGTATTGTAACAACAGATACCGTTTTCTAAATTTTCTTTCCTTTAATAAAAATAGTATTGGTTTCTGCTGTCTTCATTCATGGGCCAAGAATGATGAGGGAGTGTACTAGTCCATTTTTTGTGGCTATAACAAAATGCCTGAAGCTGGATATAAAAATGTGCATAACATACAAAGAAAAGATGTTTATTTAGACAGCTTTTGAGGCTGAAAGTCCACCATTGGGTGGCTCCATTGATTTGACTCTAGTGAGGGTCTTATGAAGGATAGCATACAAATGGTGGAAACACAGGCACAAGAGAATGTATGGAGAGACAGGGAGTCAGAAAGCTTCAGAGGTTCTTTGGTAACAACTCACTTTTGCAAAAATTAATGCACTCTGTATCATCACCATTAACCCCTCATGAAGGTAACACCCCCAGTGCACTCATTACCTTACACTAGGTACAACTTTTCTAAGATGCCAGCATCTCTCCATCATTGCTATTCTGATGACCAAGTTTTCAACAGATAAACCTTTGGTGGATAGACTCAAACCATATCTGAAATATAGCAATAAGAGTTCACTATAAAATTGTGACAATAGAGAGGAAGGTACAGATTTGAGGCATAAATAAAACAGTGCAGATGACATGCTGATGTCAATACATTGTATGCCTAACATGCAATGACTTAATTGGTCTGAAGATAAATGTGGCTTTATTAATTTTGTCTTTCCCATTCCTCCACATTTAGCATAGGTATGTGGAAATAGTGCAATACCCTACATTTGTATGTTCCATTTTTATGGTGTTCCATGTGCTTTTCTTCAAAACAGGTTTTATCTACATCTATCCTCTAGTAGCAAGAGTGGTGCTCAACTCTGACAGAATGCTAAGAACTGTGTGAATGTCAAGAGATGTATGAGTTACAGGCTTCAATGGAAAAACTAAAGGTCAGTCTTTGGAAAAGAAATCTGTTAACCATGCACAGCAATTTGTATGTCACAGAATAGTAAAAAGGAGGATAAATAAATAAGTAAATGGAAAAAGCAACCATATCATATTGTGACTGCTAAACATCTTAAGAGACAAATCATTCCAAATTGATTCCGGAAAATATTCTGGTCTATCCAACTAAGTAATGTGTTTTCCAACCAATACCAGCCACTGCAAATAAATCTGTTTAGATCTCATAGGCATGATGGGCAGTTGTTCAGGTACCTCATCTGTTTTTTTAGGCAATGGTGCTTGGAGGAGACAAGACCTTTGAAGAAAAAAAAAAAAAGCCAGGTGACATTATTCACAAGGACTTTGCAGCAACCTAGAAAAGATTCACGTGAACATTTACAACTGTCACAAATTAGACAAATCATTAGTGAAAACAAGCCTAACCTGTTTCAGACCCTAGTATGTAGCACATTGGCAAGACCCAAGAACTGTGTAATTGTGCTGACCTCTTCTTTCATCCTCAATAAAATCTCCTTTCTTCATTTGACCCTGAGAATTGTGCTAAAAATTTTGTATGTATTACCCAGTAGATTTCTCACAATATCCCTAGGAGTTGGTAATAATATTATTTCCATTTTATGTATAAGTTAACTAAAGCCAATTTTAATACCATGGCCTATCTTTGTTCCCTTATTTTATTACGTTGTCATCTTAGGCAGCAAATTATGCAATTGCCCTGAGCATAGTCAACTCACTAATTCTGAGAGTACTTGCTACATAAAACTAAATGCCAAATTTCTCTTCAACTCACTTGATCTATCTGCAGACAGGTGGATGGATAGAAACTATTATTGCCTGAAGAGAATCTTCTAATTTGAATGTTGTATCCTACCCTTCAATAAATACTATCAGCCAAAATACTAGCAAACAATCGTTTATTGAATAATTTGTGGTGTTTTTAATAGAGATTAATGTAATGAATATAATCTTCCTGAAAAACAAGAACTTACTAATTTGAAATTGATCTCAAAAGCTGTATTTATTCCTGAAGACACAATGAATTTAATTTGATATATATTATGACTTTATTTTCAGGATATATTTCATGTTTTTCATGCCCCACCTATGAGAATAAGAAGATATGGAAACTAAAAAGAGAAGGAGGCAAAACACTGGAGAAAAATGTAGAATGGTGTTCAAAATTGTTATTCTAATGTTATTAAAATGACTATTCTTCTTAAACAGAAGAAATATACAAGCCTACTTGCTCATGAAAACATAATAAATAGCTCTGGGACACTTTATAAGGCACATCTACAAAAGTAATGTGTTCTGTAATGATGATGGAGTTCATTGCCATCAGTCACATGGTGTGTTCATGAAGGACATCCAAATTTTAATTAGCTTATGCTAAACGGCTCTAGTATCAATTTAGGTAAAATGTGACACTTGGTGCAGTTTGGATGGCCGCTAGGAATAATAAGTCACAGAGCAGAATTACCAAGACATCTCCATTTCATCCATGGATACTGATTCTGATAAGAATCAGGAAATCATGGGCAAATAGGGAAAGGGAAAAAAAGAAA
Organism: Castor canadensis; assembly: GCF_047511655.1. Lineage (NCBI taxonomy): Eukaryota > Metazoa > Chordata > Mammalia > Rodentia > Castoridae > Castor > Castor canadensis. The sequence continues at coordinate 24,750,179 of NC_133400.1, forward strand.
TTGACTCAAACAAGAGTAACAATTTGCCATTGCTACAATGTGAGAAATGAAAGGCAGTTACCTCCATGTGAAAGAAAATGATTATCACTACAAATAATCACCCACATACCCAGATTCATCATATTTATAAGACAAATTATTACATACAGATGTGGCACACTGTGTACTATCAGAATAAATGGAGGTATTATCTTCATATTTCTATTTCTCATAACATTTTGCATATTATATTTGCAGAACCTTTGCCCCCAGAGAGGCTAAAATTAAATTTATATTTCCATCACTACTTACATAAGAGAGTGGCCTTAACTAAATTACTTCATTTCTCTAGTTAATTTGTAAGTGTCATGATATTTGGTAATAAGAAAGCAGAATAAAGTGTCTCCTGTATTTCTGACTTAAAGTTTCTACAAAAATTAAAGCCATGCATAGATGGTGATCAGTTTTAATGATTAGAAAATGTAGGCATTTGAATATTCATAGTGCTCCAATTTAGCCAGCAAGTCTTCATTTTTCACTAAGGATTAGCTGTGTGAGTACAGTGACGTAAATTATTTCTCTAAGTCTGGATTTCCCCATCTGTAAAACTGTCATATTATTGCTACCTGCCTAATTTTGTATGTGGGTGAAGTGACTGATTTACATGTTATTTTCATTATAAATATTTCTAGTTCTTTGAAACTCTATAGAAATCCTAAGTGCAAGAAGGGTTTTTAAACTTCCCTGTTGGGGAGTAGGAATTCTACCTATTCAATCTAACAGATGCTTAATAAATGTGAAGGAGAATAAAGATGAAAAGATTCTGTGTCTGCCTAGCAATATCTCAAAGTTTACTAAAAGATCCAGTTTAACACAGAGTAGCAATTGGATTATTCATGACAGTGTGTTAAGGGAGCACTTAGCAGAAGTCTTCTGAGGTAAGTACAATTAAAGATGAGGTGTTTTTAAGACAGGGAATGGAACTCAGGAAGACCTAAAGAACAATATACATCAGAATGCAGCATTGTGATACAACCAGTTTGGTAAACATTATGTTGGTCTGGTAAACTTACAAAGTCAATAAAATGTATGAGAAAAAGTAGGAATGTGAGAGTGGTATTGAAACTGAAAGTTAAATGGAATCAGGTTTCTGTGTGGGTAGGGGTGTTGAGACAGGGTCTGTGTCCTAGGCTGGCCTCAAACTTGGGATCCTCCTTTCTCCACTTCCTGAATTCTGGTGTTACAAATTTGTACTATCATTCCTATCTCTCAAGCAGTTTTTAAAGTATCTTTTAAAGGAAGTTTCTATGTTCTTATGTTATCTGTAGCTTTTCCTTTGTCTGTTGAGTGAAAGCAAGAGAAGGAGAAAGGATGAGAAAAAAGTAAGAGACAGAGAGTCAAAGGGTGAGACACATAGAAAGAATGACAGAGATGGGAGAGAGAGAGATAACAAATTAATATTTGGACCTTGACTAAACTAAGAATATCAGGATTCTGAGCTTCGTATACCAATAAAGTTTTTATTATCATGGGAAAATAGATGTATCTCATATCCTCTGTGATTTAATTTACCCACCCCTAGAATGGGCTTAACAACTTTATTTTGATATATTCTTTGGATTATGGTATGAGATAAACTCAGTATATAACTTCTGCCATGCAAAATAGTGTTCATAAGATCTTTCTTCAGATGCTATTATTATTCCATACCTGCCTGGTTCTATCTGTAATGGCAGAGACCAGCCAAAATATTATCAAAGCTTTCCTTTTCCCTGCATGAGGAGTTAAAATATGACCATGGAGATTGCCCGCTGAGACAATCGAAATGAATATTTACTTAGGCTAGTAATGATCAATGTCTTCTGAGTAATATGGAAATTGAGTTCAACACTCAGAATAAAGCCGAGTTCCGTAACTAAGTGAAACAGTATTGCCTAATGTACTCCCTCACATAATTGCTTGTCTTCTGCTGCAGTTTTCACAATACAGGGATCATTTATGTGCACTTATACATTTTACTGTTGACTGCATGACTGTACAACACATCGGGGAAGAAGGAAACCACAGTAATAAGAATTCATCAAACATCCACAATTGCTCCTTTTTTAAAAGCCTCTAAGGAGAGTCTTAGCATCAAGCCTATTTATGAACTGTCAGAAACTATCCAACACAAAGCCTGAAAATTGAGCTAGGGGCTGAGTTCAGTTCTTGCCTCAACTGCCAACTGTTCTGTGACATTAAGGAAATTACTTTATAAGATTCCAAGGGAACAGGAAAGAACAATGAGAGAAGTGGTATAACACATCTCATGAGGGCATTCAGTACCTCCTTCTATAAAATGTTATTTATCTCACCCTGAAATAACAAAACCTGATATAAACAAGATTTACTAAGAAAACATGCTTCAAACCTCCCAGACAGAAACATGATTCATATGAACCCCACAAATCAAAAATCTTCACATAAATTGTGAGGATAGAATACAATCATATACAAATGGGTCTGGAATAAAATTGTATGTTGCTTTTTAAAATACTTGTTCAGGTGGAACCTATTAAGGATTGTTGAATTGACTTACTATTAAAAGTCATTTGGCAAAGATATCAGTGTGCCTCCTGGTCCAGACCTGTTGCATTGTATGTACCTGTCAAGGTTCCCCAAAATTCAATCCTGAGCTACTTTAGGGCAGGAAGTTTCAAAATACAGGACATGACAATGACAGTTTTATTTCTGTTGATTCATTCATATAACAGGATCTTTCTTCTTTCATAGAGCATAGCTAATACCACTAAGTACGTGAAATACCGAACAATAACGAACTCTAACAGAGTACTTTCTTTCACAGTAAGTTCTCATTCTGTTCTCTATTCTATGTCTGGTGCTTTATGAGCAAATCAACTCATTAATGGAAGACATTATGCTTACTATTTAAGAAAAATTATATATGCGTGAATTAAACAATTGGAGGGCCCCATATATTAGTGCACCACAACAATCCTACTTACAAAGAAGGTGGAGGTAAAAGAATAATGGTCTGAGTCTATCTGAGACAAAAGTAGGAGATTTGATCTAAGCACAAACTGATATAATAAAGGTCAGGGGTCATGGCTCAAGTAGGGACCTCAGTTCAGACCTCAGTACTGCCAAAAATTCACTTATATGTTAGGTGATTCACTTTCAAACTAAATTTAAAATATTCTTTTTTTCCCTTAACAATAATTTGATAACAACCAAGATAATAAATAAAACACATGAAATCCTGTTTTTTAAGATACTGGGAAGAAAGCACAGAAGACTTGAATCCCTAAGAGACAGAAGAAATGAGGTGAGAGTTCAGGGAAAGTTTCTAGTTTGCAATGCAGTGAAAGAAAGTCAGTAAAGTCAAGAAGATTCCCTGGGTTAGGGAGTTGGAACTGAGAATTTGGGGATGCCAAAACAGATTGACTCTTGACTGTGTGGTGGACAGAGGACTGGAGAAGAAAGATCTAAAAAGTAGACCCCTGGAGATGGGCACAGATTCCCAATCAAGAATTCAGCAAGAGGTTGGGTATGGTAGCCAACATGTGCAATAACTACTTGGGAGGTGGAGATCAGAAAGATTGGGGCTCAAGCTCAGCCTAGGCAAAAAGTTATTGAGACACCAACTCAATCAATTAGCTGGGCATAGTGATGTATGTCTGTAACCCCAGGTATTCAGGAGATCATAAGTCAGGGGACTGCAAGTCTGTCTAAACATAAAATAGAAAGTAAAATGACTGGAGCCACAGCTCAAGTGGCAGAGCACTTGCCTAGTAAATGTAAGGCTCAATACTTCCACATACACATAAAAAAGTCAGCAGGAAACTCATGAGAATATGTGTGTGACCTTTCCCTTAGTTTGTTTTTAGATAGGATCTCCCACTTTTGCCTTGGTGGCTTCACACTATGGTCCTCTTACCTCCTCCTCACATAGGACCCTCCAAATGGGTTTTTAATTCACACATGTTTTTATTAAATAATAACCATATTGCCTCACATTGATGAGTTGATTTACTTATCCACACAAATAAAAAATCAGCAGGAGACTCATGAGAATATGTGTGTGAGAATTTACTGAAATCTAGAAAGGACTAGAAGAACTATTACATCATACACATAATATTTACTGAGGAATAAAGCCATTCTTACTGAAAAAGTAGAAAGCTTTGTAGTTTACTGGTATTTGGGGAAGGATAATGACAATAATGTCAGTTTCTTCTAGTCCTTTCAGTAGACAAAACAAGAAAATGTATGCATGTATGTCTACCCAGGTATATGTACGTACCAATAAATATTTCCATATGTAATTATTCATATCAATATTCAGCGAACCATAAGTTTATTGTGTCTCTGCAAATGTGTTACCACATTGGCCATTCTAGATTTCTCCTTGGCTTTTCTGTAAGCTTTTATATTCTAGCATGTGACATCTATTTACTTAATTGTGTAATTCCACTCCACATGTTGAGCTTCAGAGTTTTGGCTAAGCCTCCACTGGGAACAACTTTATTGAATAGAACAGAATTCTTTTGCACAGCTCCCTTTGCCCATGACTGATACAGACTCCATCCACTTCCGTAGTTACTCAGATCAGCACCTTTACCACATCACTTTGAGTGAGATTGTTCCATAAGTTAGAGTAGCGTTAGATTCAGTATCAGCACTCTGTATTCCAACCTTTGATTGTTCATATCCTAAATGAATTTTTAATATTTAATTAATTAAGGTTTGCACTTAATGCTGTGAAACACTATGAATGTTAACAAAAGCATAATGGTGTATATTCACCATTATGGTTCATACAGAATAGTTTCAATGCATTAAAAATACTTGAACTACTCAACCACCATTTTGCCTCAGTTTGAGCTCCTAGCAAACAATGATCTGTTTTCTGTCTGTATAAGCATGATCTGTTTTCTGTCTTTATAAGTATTGCCCATTTTTAGAATATTGTGTAAATATAATCACAGTGAAAGTCCCCTTCCTTGTCTTACCTTGACTTACCATTTCACCTTTAAAAAAAGGAAAAGGTCAAGGCAATGCTTATTCACTATTTCTGACTAATTTACACAACTTTGAAACCTCTATTCCTACAACTTCCACAAAGGAACGTTTTACAGATTGTACAGCTGAAATAGGTTTTTGAAAAGCTTAAGAGAAACAGGAAAAAAACTTGTGAGCTACAGCAAAATGTTCAAAAGTGTCAAGAGATTATAAGGTAGATGGTAGAAAAAAATGGTGAGGGACTAAAGAGTATTAGTTTTACTGCCAATTGGCAGGGGGTGGCTTTGGGGATCTAAGAGACTCCAAATAATTAGTGTAAAATAGTAGACTAATGGAAATATTACATACAAATACCCAGACAATAATATCTTATATAGAATTGTTTTGAATAGTTCTTGCACTTTACAGAGGTTTGTGAGGTGCTAAAAATTTCCTTTAACTCTTTTTTTGTTTTAAATAAACTATCAGTAAACCTTTGTCTTATTAGTAACATGTTACAGGGTTTGCTTCTATGAAAAGTACTCTGAATTAGAAGGAGAGTATTTCTAACTACAGAGATGTCTTCACAAATAGCAGGGAATGAAGTGATTATAGGAATGTGCTTAGTATTCATTCAGAAGTTCTAGGACACTAGTATGCATTCACAAATTCTTTGCACTATAAGGTAAAACAAAATCTGTGCCATATTTCATATTTTAATGACCATCTTTTGGTCAATGGTTCACCAAACACGCATAAACTAAGCATAGCTACATGTTAACACTCTCAATTCCATCTCAAGAAAAAAATGTGTATGCCTGTGTGTGTTGATATATGTGAATGCATGCATTTGATAACAGGTGGTGAGACAGTATTGGAAGTTTTCTAAAGATTTTGTTTAGTTGTAATTATAGTTAGCCCTCTATTGAGTTTCTTTGAAAATAGGATCAATAAGAACATTAATAAGGTCCATGATATTAAAGAATATAGAAAATGACTTAACCTCTGTCTATTTTCTTTCTTTACCTCTGATTTCACACATGTGATAACAGGGAGCTAATATTTTAAAGTCTTGGTCCTGTTTGTTTCATTTATACACATCAATTAGAAAATGCAGTCCTGATTCCTCACACAATTTTAAATCGCCTCACTTGATTTTAACAATTTGGCTTGCATATCCCTTCCTGTCATTGTACAAAATTTACACAATGCTCAACTCCATGCTTTCCTTTTGGTTTCTTATCCTTAAATCTTCTCATGTATAGTATTACTCCAATGAAGAAATGAAGGACCTTGATTAAGGCTACTATGCAGGAAAATGGTAGCACCTGCAAGCTAATGCAGAAAAACAATAGATATCCTACTTAGTTTAGATGATAATTTAGATACTTGAGTTGGCCTATAGAACTCATAAACCCATCCTCATTTCAATTATAATATTATCCCCCTGTATTGAATGCATGTTTAGATTATGTGATGTTTGCTGCTCAGATTAGGAATTTGAGACTTTCAGAAAAAAATGCATTTATTTGGAAATCTATGTAACAAAAAAGAGATTTTATAGCACTTTGCCTATTAAGTTGTTAATTATATAGTGATTTCATTTTAATTAGTTTAATGTATATCCAAAAATGTGTTAAATTATAATCTTTGTTTCTAGTCAAGCTGTGGAATACTTAATTAGCATGATTAAATATACACAGTGATTTATAAGGCATTAAACATGTTCTTCCCAATCCCAAAAGATTTTCTTGAAATGTCATTAAGAAAATACACTGAACTAATTTATTATCTACCTCCAAAAGAAAAGGACTAAATATTTTTGGCCAATATCATTACATATTTGGATATGAGTAATTGCAACATTTGACAAATGCAATATCAAATCTGATGCTAGCATGTTTAGTCCAACTTTATCATTTAAATTTGACAACACAAAACAAAACAACCACATCAAAATACTGTACTCACTGAAACTCAGGACCATAAGTTTAGAAACGGGAATATGATTTTCTATTTCATATGCTGGTGTGTAGCTCAATGTTAAAGTGTATGTTTTGTACATTCAAGGTTCTGGGTTTAGTCCTCGGCATCAAAAACAAATGGTCTCTAAACTGAAGAGACCACCCACAGAATAGGAGAAAATATTTGCCAGTATACATCAGACAAAGGACTGATAACAGAATATACAGGGAACTCAAAAACTAAATTCTCCCAAAATCAATGAACCAATAAAGAAATTGACAACTGAACTAAACAGAACTTTATCAAAGGAAGAAATTCAAATGGCCAATAAACATGAAAAAATTCTCACCATCTCTGGCCATAAAGGAAATGCGAATCAAAACCACACTAAGAGTCCACCTCACACCTGTTAGAATAGCTATCACCAAAAACACCACCAACAAAAGGTGTTGATGAGGATGTGGGGGAAAAGAAACGCTCATACGCTGCTGGTGGGAATGCAAGCTATTACAACCACTCTGGAAAATAATATGGAGGCTTCTTAAAAAACTAAATATAGATCTCCCATATGATCCAACAATCCCACTCTTAGGGATATACTCAAAGGAATGTGACTCACGTTACTCCAGAAGTACCTGCACACCCATGTTTATTGCAGCGCTATTCACAATAGTCAAGTTATGGAAACAGCCAAGATGCTCCACTACTGACGAATGGATTAACAAGATGTGGTATTTATACACAATGGAATTTTAGTCAGCCATGAAGAAGAATGAAACCTTACCATTCACAAGTAAATGGATGGAACTGGAAAACATCATACTGAGTGAGGTTAGCCAGGCCCAGAAGACCAAAAATCATATGTTCTCCCTCATATGCAGACTTTAGATCTAGGGCAAATGCAGTAATGTTGTTGGACTTGGGTCACATGCTAAAGGGAGAGCACATATGGCAGGAATGGGAATAGGCAGGAATGGGAATAGGTAGGAAATCTAAAACTTGAAAGTGTTTGATGTCCCCACTCCAGAGGAGCTAATACAATAACCTTAAAATGACAGAGGTCAATACAGGAAGGTGACCAGGAAGTAGTGAAGAGATCAGGTAGAGATGAATCAATTTGGGTTGTAATACACTTGTGCATGGAAGCAATGCTAGGAATCTCTCTGTATACCTATCCTTATCTCAAGCAGCAAAAATGCTATGTCTTTCTTATTATTGTTTATGTCTTCTCTTCAACAAAATTGGACAAAAGGGCAGAACTGGTTCTGCCTGGAAGCGAAGATGTTGGAAGGGAGAGAGAGGGAAGCAAGGGGCAGGGGGAAGAAATGGCCCAAACAATGTATGCACATATGAATAAATTAATAAAGAAAAAAAAAGATGATGGATACATCTGAAAAAATAAATTAAAAAAAAACATGTAAAGTTTCTATTTCAAACAATAGTTGCAAGAATGAATTGTGATAATGTATACATGTTATCTAATGCTTTTCACAGAGTGGACAACTCTTAAGTTAATTTAATCATTTGAGCATTCGTTCATTCAATAAGGACTTGTCAAGCCTCCTAAGAATAGTCACACTGCCTAGACACTGGGGATACTATAGTGAAGAACTCAGATAAGGTACTGCTATCAAAGAGCTTCCGTTCTAGAGAAGAGAAAATGGGAAGAAACGTGAATATTTAAAATACACAGGTTTTTTAGATAGTGATATTTTAGTTAGTGATAAGAACTAGGAAGAAATTGCAAAGCAAGAAATGCAATACTAAATTATAGTATAGACACTACATAAAATACACAATGAAAATTAAATGTGAATTTCAGATAAACAACGTTTTTTTAAAAGTGTACAAATGTACCTTACACAATCTTTCCCATGCATTACTGAAACATATTTATACTAAAGGGTTCACAGTTTATCTGAAAATAAATTTAACTCTGAATGCTGAGGTTTATTTGATATATTGGGCAGGTCTACTAGAAATTGAGATTTCAGAAAAAATTGCAAGCGCAGTCTCCTGTGAGAAGGTAACTTTTGAGCGAACCAGTGAAAGAAATGAGGTGAAGAACATTCCAAAGAGGGGAAAGTGCAAGCGCTAAGGCCCTGAGATGGGGGTGTGCTGAGTCAGAGCGTGCTAGGCAATGTGGCTGCAGCTATATGACCAAACGAGGAGGTGAAAGGCCACATGTAACAGGAACCTGAAGCAATACATTCTTACAGACTAAAGAAAGAATTTTTGTCTTTTTTCCTGCATGTTTTGAGTCAAGAACTGGCACAATATTTCTTGTGGTTTAATGGCATTACTATAGTTGCCATGTTCACAGTGTATTCAGGGAAACAAATGCAGTAATCAAGAAGCCAGGTTGGAAGCTCTTAGAAAACTTATGCTGGAGATGATGGGTTTGAACCAGACTGGTGACAACTGAAAAAAATCTGGACAGACATTGAAGGTAGACATGACACGGTGTGAATGGACTTCATAGTCAAAGTGAGGAAAATAAATCAATATTGAAGGACTTGAAAATTTGGGGGGTTAGCCACTAATATTTATTTCATCCATCTTTAAATGTATTTCATAGAAACTCAATGCTATACATGATTAGTCAAAAACTATATGAATTTATAGTTTTGCTTGCTTTTATGAAGGAAGTTATTTTTGTCATTAAGAAGAAAATAAGAAAAGAGATTTGATTTGGAATAGTGGCAAATGGATTTTCAAGTCTTTGCCACAAAATCCCTTCCACAGCAAGAGACACCACTTCTCAGTAGAGACAAATATACAAACTCAATATTACAGTCAATAATAATATCAAAATAGAAATATTGTTATGTCACATATTGATACAGATTTTCCCTCTGCTACGACTTCAACCATGGCTTACTTAACTTTTTTGAGAAAAATTACTTGGTATATGTTGCTATTTTTGCCTTTAGAACAAAGATGATAGCACATATCATCAGGCCCACATGTTTCTTAAAAAGTGTTTTTGATGTCACTAGCATTTTGCCTTTCAGAAGATGGAAAAGATACAAAAAAAATGGGTTCTGTCCTGAGAACCTATGCTTCAGAAGACCAATATAGAATGGACCAAGCACTGCTTTTGGAGAAAGAAATACCAGTCTATCACTTCAAAAATTTTCCTTTGAACAGAATTAACTTGTGTCTCGGGATCATCAGCTATCAAATGAATAAAATGGACCTAAGATTACCTACATTGTAGAGTCATTTGGGAACGAGAAGTAATAATGTGACTACATTTTATTTCACAGGGAATGACATGTAATTAGATTGCCCAGTAGTTTTATTAGTTCTAAGTAGCAGAAATCAGACCTGATTGGCTCTAGCACATAATGAATCCCCTAAAGGGTAGTAGTACCCCTCAAAATTGTCAGAAAGGTGGAGTCACAAGCTTAAGGTTACACAGCTATTATCACAGCCTAAATCAACTCTAACTGGTATTTGGTAAGCCTCAGACAATGTACATATCAACATTGGTGGGGACTGGGTGTCATGCATAGCTTCCGTTTCTGGCCAAATAATGCTGAATGCTTTACCCTAGTTTGCAGCTCCTGTAGTAACTGCAAGGATACTGGAAAAATGAGCATGTAAGTTTTCTGTTTGAATTTGGGAGTTGAATTACACCTACATACAGATATGTGAAATCTAAGAGTTTATAAACATAAAATGAGGTTTGAGTTGAGTAATCAAAAAATGCCAATTGTCTGCTACAAATTTTGACTATGTCATGGAGGAATAAACAAATAAATATAATCTAATATTCATTAAAATTACTTACATGTCAATAGTAATTGACAGAGTATTGAGTTTTTGAATGACTGAAATAATAATGGAATAAATAAACCTTTCATTAATATGTCCTCTAGGAAATGGATAGTGCAATTTAAAACATTTCATGTTTTATTATTGTTATGATAATCTCTCATTCTTATTTGACAAAATTAAATATATGGCCATCAGTGTAAATATATTTATCTTGGCATATTTACAATTAAGCTTAATTTATTTATGCTATTATTGAGATTGAGTAAAAATTATCATGGTACATAGATGACCATTTAGAAAGCTATTCCTTTGCTCTATGAAAACACACTTTAAAATGTTTCTAACTATGAAGATAAATACATAACTAGGGGGAAAATAGTTGACACCATGACAAAAAGATTAAATATCCAGGAAAGTGGTTCCAGATTGCAGATTAAACTTTAGGCACAAGGATTGCAATGGTTCTATGAATGCATGAAGAGTAAAATAAATATAGCCCATTCTTTTCTGTCTCTTTGTTTTACACCATATTCCTTAAATTTAAGTGACATCAAGAGTTCTGTTCCAAAATATGAAATCATTTCCACAAAGAATTAATAATTCTCCAATAAATAGTATAGATTTATTTAATCAGATTGTGAATTAATTTGTGATAATGGAAATCATCTGTTTCTAAACAGGGAAAAGTTTTTAATCATTGATCAATAAGTATGTTAACTGTTGTTTTTCTAGAAATGTTCTGTTATCATATTGAGAAAATTCCCATATAGTCTAAGATTTCTAAATATTGAAATCATGAAATGTTCTTGAATTTTGTCAAATGACTTTTCTGTATCAATGAAGATGACCATGTATTTATTCCTTCATCTATTAATGTTACTACAACATTGAGTTATTTTTATAATGATTCACTTTTGCATTCTAGGGATTAATCTCAGCTAGTAATAGTGTATAATACTTTTAAATGTAATTGGAATTAGTTTGCAAATATTTTGTTAAAAGTGTGCATGTGTATTGAAAGAGGATATTAAATCTTTTTAATGTATTGAAACTATTTTGCAGCTTAACATGTACTATATCCCGGAGAAATTTTTATGTGCACTTGAGAAGAATAAGCAATCTTTTTGTGGGGAGGATGTGCTATATGTTTATTGGATATAGTTTGCTTCTACAACTGTTCTTATCCTTGGTTTCCTTCTGAATTTCATTATAAATATTCTACCAGTCACTCAAAGTTATACAGTGAAATATCCAGCTACTATTATAGAACTGTACAGAGAGTTCTATTTGGTTAATGTATTTTAAATCTCTGCTACTTGGTACATGAGTCTTTATAATTATTTTATCTTCTTAATGAATGGGCCCTTTCAATATTATACTTTGTCTGTTGTAATCATTTTTGACTTAGGGTCTTTCTTGTGTGATATTTCTACAGTCACCTCACTTCTCTTTTAGTTACTGTTCTCATGGTATACCATTTCCATTCTTGCAGTTTCAGTGAATTTACATCCTTCAAAGAAAAGATCATCTTTTGTAAATAGCATGTGGTTAGATCAACTTTGTTTTTCTATTTTGAAATTTTCTGTCCTTTGATAGTGAGTTTATTTACATTTAAAGTAATTACCAGAAAGTAAATAATTGTTTGCTATTTTGCCGTCTGCTTTCTGCATAACTTCTTTTTACCTTATTTCCATCCTTACTGCCTATTTTTGTGTGGTGAACTACTTTGCTTCCCTTCTGAATTCCTTTATTTATTTATGTATGTATGTATTTATTTATTTATTTACTTATTTTGCAGTACTGGGGTGCTTGAGCTCAGAGTCTTGCACTTGCTAGCCAGGTGTACTTCTATTTGACTCATGCCTCCAAATATCAGTTCTTTTTTTGAATATTTGTAGGTGTTTTCTTTGGATCCCATGGCAATTACATTTAATATTCCATATTTAAAGAATTCATTTTTAATTGATACTGACTTATTTTTATTACAAAAGCTATTATCCTGTAAATCTTCATATTCTCCCTAATATTATTGTTAGGAATTGCATCTTCAGATATTGGAGACCAAGTAACATAGGTATATAAATAATTTATATATTTTTCTTTTTAATCATATAGTTAATAGAACATGGAGTTCTAAACAAAATACAATAACACTTTTATTTATAACTACAGTCGTCTTTACTTCAGATTTTTATTTCTTCAAAGTTCATTTACTCTCTACTTTTCTTTCATTTCAACCTTAAGCTCTCTCTTTGAAAACAAAGTAAAGTCTTACCTACATCAGTAATTTTTTGAAATCTGGTAAGGTCCTAATTTTTTCCTCATTTAAAAAATGTGTTACCAGTATAGAGTTCTTTTGTCAAATGTTATTTTTTCAGTCATACCATTTTTGATTGACATTTGTTTCTCAGCATTTTGACATTTCCTTATACTGCATTCTCATCCTCAAGGTTTCTGATGAAAACTCAGCTGTTTATGTCAGTAAGATTTCTTAGTATATAATGAGATGCTTCCTTTTTACTACTTTCAGTGTTTCTTTATTGACTTTGGCTTTCAACAATTTTATTACAATGTGCCTTTCTTTGGGTCTCTTTGGTGTGTCCTCCTTGGAATTTGTTGGGCTTCTTGGACTTGTAGATTCAAATCTTTCATCCTTGGCCTGGTCATTATTTTTTCAAATTTTATTCCTTTCTTTTCTGTACCTCAACTTGTATCATGGGTGTGATGTGTATTTTGGTCAACCTGATGGGGTGCCACAAGTGCTCTGATCACTTTATTCTACTTTATTCTTTTTATATTTTGTATTTGTTTGATTCTCACACTGGTAATTTCAATACCTCTATCTTAAAGTTCCATATTTTTTTCTGTTTACTCAAATTTGCTTTTGTGCCCCTCTAGAGGTTTTTCTTTAAATTCAATTTTTTGTACTTTTTAACTGCACAATTCCTCTTTTTCTTTTTATAATTTTTACATTTTATTGATATTTTAGTTTTCTTCATATGTCATGCCCCTAAATTCCATTAATTCCTTATCTATATGTATCTCCTTCAGCAGATCTAATACAATTGTTTCAAAATCTTTTTTTAGAAAGTTTAATGTCTGGGAATTTGCACAAATAATTTCAAGTTTCTGCATGCCTCTGATTTTGCTCTAAAAAATTGTATCCTTAAATATTACAATGTGTTAAGTCTGAAAATAAGATTCTCCCCTTTCTGCACAGGTTTTTGCATTTTGTTTTTGTTTATTTGTTTTTATAGAATCCTATAGTAGATCATGTGCATAGTGACTTTTCCAATCTATTTTTGGAATAGATAGATTTATTATTTGTCATGTGTAGTCTTCTTTCTTAGCTTTTGTTCTTTCAGTGTTTTTACACAGGTAGTTTTGAAAGTGAAGAGGTAAAAAACAAAAATGGGTAAGCAAGATGAATATATTTCTCTTAGTCTTTGCAGGTGGTTCTGGACCAGCATACTTCTTCAATCCTCACCTCAGCTTGCATGAAGCCTGTTGATCAGTTTTAAGTCAGAGCTTAAAAACTTTTCAGGAATTTCTCCATACATTTGAATGGTTTTAAATGTTCGCATTTCTCAAGGAAATAATTGCCCAGCTTTTCCATCTGGTCCTTGTGCAGTACACTATATTTTATGTACATAAAGTTTTGTATCTATAATTTTTTGTGGTACTGGGGATTTAACTGTGGGCTGAGTACTTGCATTCTCAACCACAACCCCAAAGCTTTTTATACATTTCTTGAAATAGGATCTCCAACTATAATCCATTTTTCTGTACTCCATGAATAGCTGGAATTACAAGTGTGTAACACCCAGCTAAGCAAATGTTAATTTTTAATTAACCTTGCAGTTTTTCCAAGAAATGCCCAATGATTATTTTGATTCATGTTCCAAGATTAAACAAAGAGAAGCCAGAGCTTTTCTTCTATCCTTCTGAAAGTCCCCAGGGAGGTCACAAGAGGCATAAACAATAATTTGTAAATAAGGTCTGCTCTGTTTCCCCTGTAACCAGAAACAAAGATGCCCACGGTGTTATTATGACATTTTTAACTATTGCCACACTGAGTAGGGCATGTGTCAAGGTCACACAAAAATTCCACCCTTTCTAAGTGGCTTCCTTCTTAATCCATTTCTTCCTTAGTTGTCATAAATCTTTGGCTATTTTCCAAAGTTCCAACAAACTTAGTTTGATTCCAATTTGCTCCTTATTTTTTTCCTATGGTGAGATGGATTTAGAATTGATTCTTTCACTATTTTCTTGACAACTCTCCTACAATTATTTTTAATTTTTAATTTTGAAATTAATTTATATTTATAGAAAAGTTGCAAAGATAGTTCAATGGGTTCTCATATTTACTTTTACTAATGATCAGTTATGGGTTTAGTTTTACCATGAAAGTAAAGGGAAAGATCTTATTAAAGAAGAGAGAAAACATGAAGACACCATGCTTCTGTAGATGACATTGAAAGTATAGAAATAGCAAAGAGGTAAGGAAATAGCAATGAAAAGGATTCATTTGTTCTATTTTAGAATTTATTCAAAAGTTCACATTGTCTCAAGGGGTTCGTTACCCCCAAGGAGAACGGTTAAGAAAATTTTAAGTAAATCATTACTATTCTACCTTAATCATACTCACTTGCTTGAGACTACCTGTCAAATTCTGAAATTACAGTAAAATAATGTTCCATGTAGAAAAATAATTTAAATTTAAATATTTTATAAATAATTATATGTATATATAGTCTCTCATTATATTTTGTATTCGTTCCCTTGACAATAAATGTTATTGAATCAAAATAATGCAACATTCTTATTACCTTTGCATAACAAAAGTAATTCCATAATTTTTAGACAACAGTATAAAACCATGAATTTTTAAAGACATGAGAAATCAGAAGGAAAATGGTTCTTATGACCTCTAAGTGCAACAAGAGATGTAAATCCTTTAAAACAAAATTATCAACCTCATGACGTTATACTGTTAGTCATTAAGCATTTGGTGTGTATGTATGTGTACGTAGAAGGAAAGATATTGTTCCTAAATAATATTATTAATAATAAATTAGCTAATTATAACTCTTTGCAACATTCCTCCCCTGTTAAAGATTTATAGTTGCCAAAATACAGAAATCTTTTGAATTTATTAATAAGCTCTACTTTTCTATAATTAAGAAGCTTTTTGATGATATAATTTTATCTCTGCCCTATATTTGATGAAGAAATGCAAAGAAATATGCTGTATGACAGTCAGTCATATTGAAATACTGAATCTTAGCACTAATATATTTACAACATGTAATATTTAGACCATGATGAAATATTATGGCATATTTTGATTTTATTTTGTAGTCTCTTTTTGATCCTTGTCATGCTAATTTGACTAGATTGCATATTTTATGACAATCCATATAGTATAGGAAATTTAATCATGTTTATTACCAAATTAAAAAGAAATGAATATTCAGTGTGAAATTTGTTAAGGCAAACAAGCATACTTGAATTAAGACATATATTAAAGAATTATTAAGAAAAAATAATTATAAAATTGCTTTTATGTTTGAAATTTCATGAAAATTTGATAAATTTGATATTGTCAAATTTACTTTTTTCAATTTATTTTTAGAGTAGAGGTTTGGAATCAAATAGACCTAACTTTCAAATTAAGAAATGCATTTGCCTTTTTGAGACTCAGTTTCCTTACTTTTAAAATTAAGAAAATACTTCTACAATCAAGTAACTTTAAGAGTAGTACATTTTAATCTTTGCTTACATAGAGGTCTTAGATAGTTTGTTAAAAAATACTTTGATTTTTCACTTTCAGTTAGACTGCAACATTGTACACTTAGAGTAAAAGATGATAATTCAGTAAGAAAATAAAACAGTTGTGAGGCTTGATGTTAAAAGACTTCAATGGAATGCTTTTCCTACAATTCAAGAATGCATATAGATTTTTTAAACATTTAAAATTCTTATAAGGAAGTGATGTCAGCAATATGGTAGAATAACTTGAAGCTCCTCATTTTCCTTCCCCTCACACACGCACCAAAGAAATATATATTGAACCAATTACCTATGACAGGAAGTCAGAGGGTAGTTGAAAAATAGCTGCATGAAATGAGCAGAAAAAACTAAAACATATTTGAGCATGGAAACCGTCTTGGGCATTGTGCAGCAAAAAATGAGAGAAGTTTTCCTTGAGAAAAGGTGGGTCTGGATACCAGAAATAGGCTTTAATTCTAATGCTCCTTGCAGGTTAACTGTTACTCCACCAGCTGAGGGAGTAGAGGGATTAGACTCTGGTCTGCAATGCCTCTATTGACCACAGAGGAAAGGGGAGTGATTTTATATGAGCACACAAATACCTTCACTTCAGGGACTTCATTTCTTGAAATCATTGCAGAGAGAGGATTAGAAAATGTAGCCTTCACTAAGTATTGTGGTCCCCACCTGTAATCCCAGCTACATAGGAGGCTGAGATTCGTAGGACTGTGATTTGAAAAAGCCCAGGTGAAAAGTAAGCAATAGCTCATCTCAATCAATAATCTGGGTGTAGTGGAATGGGAGGCCACATGTAAGAGGGTGGTCAGAGGCCAGCCTGTGGCAAAAATTTCAGACCCTATCTGAAAAATTACCAAAGCAAAGAAGTTCTAGGGACCAAGGCTCAAGTGGTAAATGGCTGCCAAGCAAGCACAAGACCCTGAATTCAAATCACAGTACCACAAAGAAAAAAAAAATATACACCCCTGTGTTTCCCCCTGGAGACTATTTTCAAAATACTTCCACCGTGGCAGACTTGGCAGTCTGGTTTCTAAGTAGCATGCACCAGAAAGATTAAAGCCTCTTGATTATTAATTTACAGACTTGAAGAAATCTGCATTCACACCAAGAGTCCCAGCCTTCACAATGTCACACAAGGGTACGGGATCTAAATGTCCTATTCCAAAATGAACGTAAAGTAAGTGATGTTTAGGGGAGGACACTGATGCGCTGTGGTGAACAAAGAGGGCAAAGGAGGGTGACTATGATCAATGTACTTTCTGCACGTGTATGAAAATAGAATAATGAAACCTATTGAAACTGTTTTAAGTAGGGGGAAGGGAATGAGGGAGAATGATGGAGGAAATGATTCTAACCAAAGTACTTTGCAAGCATATATGGAAATGTCATAAGGAAACCCCACTGTACAACTAATATATGCTAAGAAACTGAAAAATAGATCTCGTAGTTTTAAAAGACAGAGAAAAAGCTTCCTTACACATCTCTCTAGGCCATGTAAAAACTTAACATTTTCATAAAATATGCAAATATCTCCAGGGACTTCATTCCCTCTGAATGATGCAGAGAAGCAGCTTAAAACCACAACTCCCTTTTGCCCCAGTAGGAGTTTAGGACGTACATTAAGAGCCCCAGTTTTGAAATATGGCTTTCTATGATCACGTAACAAAACGGGTATTTTATATATAATATTTTTTTAATTATTGAAACAGACTCACTATGTATCTCAGGTGGCCTCAAACTTGTGATCCTCCTGCCTCAGCCTCCTGAGTGCTGGGATTATAAGCATGTGCCATCACACCAGACTAAAATGGTGTTTTTAAATGGACATCTAAACAACACTAGAGGCTACAGCTTCTTGCAGTACTACAGAGAAGGAAGCAAAGTACAAGTCTCATTTTCTCTCTAGAAGGGGGCTCATGAAACACACTTCAGGTAGTTACTTAACACCCAAGTTTCCAATGAACTTGCTTCGGGGAGGGATAAGGCAAACAAAGAATAGCCTTTCAGTATCCAAAAACAGTGCTTAACTTTCAACAGACCATTGTCTGTCTCACACCAGAGAAAATTCTGGCTTATCCATTCTTTCTGTAAGGAATTTCACCTCATACTGAGCACCACAATTTCCATAGCCCCCACCTAATGGCATGTCTCTTTAAAAACCTAACTTGAAAGGTCAAGGGTACTTTGTGACCTTGAGTGATCTAAGACTATATATATATAAAGAGGATGTATAATGAGTGAGCACACTTTGAGCAAGTATCCCACCAAGATTAAAAATACAGCCTTTGCCTTAGTTCAGAAAATTTTCACAGACCTTCTCCTTGGCTTATTGCAGGGAAAGTAGAGGTAAGTGTTCACTCTTAGTGTGAAAATAAAAAGAAATGCAACAAACATCCACTACCCCAACCTTTAAAGTTATTATCTACAGAGTATGGATTCTTATTGGGTGCTGACAACATCAGCACGCTGTATGCTTCAACGGTCTACCAAAAATAGAGATAGCAGCAGACTGGACATATATTTGAACAAAATGTCTAGATAGACAAATTGTCAAAATTCTTCTAACAGTCTAAGGAGATGGAAGGAGATAGCTGTCTTATCCAAAGTTCATAAGCTAACACAGAATCAAGGGGAAAAAACATTAAAATATATTCCTCTCAAAACAAGATAAATTCCAAGAAATTGACTTGAATAAAGAGGAGCTCGTGATACACCCAACAGAGAATTTTCAACAATGGTCAGAAAGATGCTTATGACAATTTTAAAAATGCTGAGATCTTCAATAAAGAGGAAATATTTTAAAAATTGTCCAACAGAAACCCTAGATCTGAAGAATAGCATAATCTAACTTAAAAATTCAAAGGAAAGTTCAATAATAGACTAGATCAAGAACTTCAAGAAATCTCACTAGAAATCATTCAATCTTAGGAGCCAAATAAAAGTAAAATAAATGAAAGTGAAAAAATAGCTTAACAGACTGATGTAATACCATGAAGCAGAAAAATATTCATAATTTATAAAGCAGAAGGAGAAGAAAGAGAAAGTGAGAGAAAACATTCAAAGAAATAATGGCAAAAAAGCTTCCCAAGTTTGGGGAAGACTATAGAAACCCAGATCTGGAAACTCAATAGAACACCAAATGAATTCAAATTCAATGAACACAACATGGCATATTAGACAAATTGTCGAAAGTTAAGGCCACAGAGAGTGTTGATATCAGCAAGGCACAAGTTAATAGTCACCTATAAAGGAACTCTCAGACAAACATCACTAGATTTCTCAGCAGAAACCTTGCTAGCCAGAAGGGAGTAAGATGACATTCAAAATCCTGAAAGAAGGGGACTGTAAATTAAAAAGAAAACTATGCCTGCAACTCTGTCTTTCAAAATTGAAGGTGTAATGGAGACTTTCTCAGATAAACAAAATAGGACAGCTTATCACTAGTAGACCTGCACTGCAAAAAAAGTTTTTAAAAATTCTTCAAGGGGGGAGTAATGACCCAATCATTGTATGCACATATGAATACCGGAAAAAAAGTCTTCATGTTTAAAAAAAACGATACTGATTAGTAACATAAAAACTTATGCAAGTATAAAACTCATTGGCAAATTTAACTGTATTGTCAAATCTAAAACATTCTAATATTGCATTCTGTAACACGGTAGGTCATCAATTATATCTCGTATAAAGCTCAAAAGACAAAACTATTTAAAATCCAAATCTAATAATTCACTAAGGGATGCATATTATAAAAATATGTAAAGGGAGTCATAAATCAGATCCTGTCAGGGAATTGGTACCAGTGGGAGTGAGGATGATATAAGGAAAGGCTGTAGGAGTGTGAATATGGTAGGAATATTATGAACTCATGTATGAAAATGGAAAAATGAAACCTGTTGAAACTATTCTAAGAATGGGAGATGTGGAGATAAAGGAGAATGATGTTGGGGTGAATTCCACTATGATATATTGTGAGCGCTTTTGTAAATGTCACAGTGTATCCCCAGTATAACAGTAATAT
The DNA here is from genome assembly GCF_047511655.1 of Castor canadensis. NCBI lineage: Eukaryota > Metazoa > Chordata > Mammalia > Rodentia > Castoridae > Castor > Castor canadensis. The sequence goes on from NC_133400.1 coordinate 24,770,718, forward strand.
AATAAATTTTTTAAAAAGCCTTAAAAACATGTAAAGTGAGTCATCAGTACTATAAAATGCTGGGGTCATGTGAGTAAAAGTGGAGGGTTTGTGTATGCAATCGAACATAAAGTTGCTAAATTAACCTACTGTAAGTGTTTTATGTAAGTTTCAGGAAATTCATATACCAAGAGCTTGAAAGAGATACAAAAGAGATTTTTAAAACAATGAACCCATTCATGCCACTACATGAATGTGATAGAACCCATTTTATCACAAAGGAAGAAAGATATGAAGATTTTACAAAACAACTAGAAAATAACTTTTTAAATGGAAGGAGTCCATATTAATCAGATATAACACAGACTGGATGAATGAATAAAATAAAGATCCAATGATATGCTACCTCTCCTCATCTCTAAGACACACAGGCTAAAAATGAAGTCTTAAAAAAATGATTCTCATGGAAATGGGAGCATAAAGAGAGCTGGGCTAGTTACACTTAGATTAAAACAGATTTTAGGTCAAAAACTTTAAAAAGAGACAAAGAAGTTCACTTTATAATGATGAAAGCAAGAATATCTAACAATTCAAACTATATGTGGATCCCAAACCAGAACATCTAAATATATAAAGCAACTACTAATAGGTTTAAAGGGAGAGGCAGACTATGATACAATGATAATAGAAATTTGCAAACACCACTTTCAGCAGACCATACAAACTAAAAATCAACCCAGAAATATGAAACCACACTGTATAGCAAATGGATGCAGCAGACATTAACAGAATATTTACCTAACACTTATAGAACATACATTCTTCTCTATAGCACATGGAACATTCTGAAACTATATTTGAAATCACAAAAGAAGCTTCAACAATTATTAAAAAACTGAAAACATACAAAGTGTGTTTTTTGAGCACAATGGGAATAAAGCTAGAACACAATAAGAGACATGATTTTATAAACTGTAAAAATATATAGGAACTTTTTAAAAAAAATGCTATGGAATACATCAAGGAAGAAATTAAGAAGGAAATAAAAAAAAGTTTTAAACAAATGAAAATGGAAACACAGCATACCAAAATTATGGGATCCAGCAAAAAGAAGTAGTAAGATGGGAATTTATTGCAATAAACACCATCCTCATGTGAGCAGAATGACTGCAAATAAACAACCAAACAATGTATTTTAAGGAAGTACAAAAGCAAGAACAAACCAAACTTAAACTTAGGAGAGAAATAATAAAAATAAGGTTCAAAAATAAGCAAACTTTATTTGAAACCAAAAATCACACAAGATCAACAAAAAAGAAAAGAAAAAGGTTAGTCTTGAAAACATAAGCAAAATTTACAAGATTTATCTAAATTAAGAAAAAAGCCACCATTAAATGAAATCAGAGGTAAAAAGCAGACTTTTCAATTAAAACCATACAAATCCAAGCAATCTTCAGAAACTATTACAAACTAATAATCAAGAAATGGGAAAATTTCTAAGAAATGAATAAATTCCTCCATACATACACTTTACCAAGATTGAATCAAGTAGAAATATAAAATATGAACAGACTAATCATGAGTAGTGGGATTGTCTCAACAATAGTTTCCTAACAGGTAAAAACTGGTGACTGAACGCCTGCCCTACTGAATTCTATACTTTTAAAGAATAACGAATACCAATACTTTTCAAATTATTCCGAAGTATAGAAGGGGATGAAATTCTTTGAAACTTATTCTACAAAGTCAGTAAAACAAACACAAATACACCAAAAGAGAAAATATATCATCGTGCTGCCTATATTACCCTTTAGTATAAATTCTCCCACTAGGTGAAGGGGAGTGGAGAGGCAATTGCAAGAGGGAGAAAAGAAGAAAGGAACAAAGGAAGGCAGGAAGGAAAGGGAGAGGAAAAGGACAATTAATGTGAATTATTCAGGAAAATATACAATCTAATCACAGGTAAGACACATTACCAGGGCTTTGTCCATTTGAGATAAAATATACATTCAAGTCTTATCTATGTCCACTTGTTTCATTTTTGCCCTCTAAACGTGCAGATGGACTGTGTACATGAAAAATATGCTTCTTTATCTCCAATCTTTGGTTGAGTTCCATCTCTGGCTCACATTTTAATCAGCAGAGATAAATATTTGCTTTTAACCTCGTCAGTTTCTTGACTTGTTATTAGAGCACAAAAATTTCACTAACCTCCATGAACTTTCACTAGCTTTTATTTTTTTTAACATCTTTTTCATTCTATAATTTAAGGAAAGGAATTTAACAGCTAAAGATTCAATAATATTAAATCTTTTCAGAGTCTACTACAAAGGAACCTTATAAAAATTTGAGGCTGATTGTTTTACTGACAGTTCAATAATATACACTGCCACTTGGAAATGAAAGTAAAATGCCATCTACATTACATTAATTGGATTGCACCTAACCACATTTGGAGCACTTGAATTATAGGGGAAATGCTTTTGAATTGTTATCACATCACAAGAGGTACCTCTGAGTCAATCAAATGTAAATTTACTTCTTTATATGTTTATTTTTGCCCCAATGCATACCACAGTGAATCGTAGTTATGCTAATCACTGCATTTAGAAAAGCTCCTATTTACATTTTATGTAATGCTAGTCACTGAACATTTTTCAGGTACAATGTTGTAATGTCAAAATTGGGTCTTTACTTGAAGAAACACCATACACTACAAACTTTAAATATAATTCCTCAGGAGATCCATGAGGCACACAAATTTCTTTGATATTTTCATTGACTATTAAACCGGGTAAAAGATGCTTTACTAGGAGAACACTAATTTTAAAGAGAAGTATCATTCATTTCATCTCTGAAATATTGCTAGTAATCAAGTAGAGAAAAATTTTGGTGTGAACAAGCCCCTTAAAGAACATACAGGATATGTGACTTGCACTTTTATGATGCAATCCTATTCTTAGGTACAAAATGCTGTAATATATCTAAACATTACAAAATAATATGTTGAAAAAAAGTGTTACTAAGCACCCTGTATTTACATGGTCAGATTGTCTAGTTTAACTAAAAATAGTAGCTGAAAATGGCCTGGCACAAACTTGTCATTGTGTCAGTGAGCTTGGTATGGAATTGACTTAGTTATGCACATTGCTTACAGGGTGACTCCACTTCTGTAGGGAAATCCTTACTCTCTACTTATAAACATTTCTGTCCTAATTATTTTATAGCATTTTGTGAAAGTCAGGCTCATGCAGGTAGAAACTTATTGTTGCCTTCTGTACAAGATATCATCTTACATTTGGTCACGATAGAGAATTTGAATTTTCACCAAGTTAATTGGCAGTCACAATTTTCTCAGGACAGTCAGCTGAATGATAAGAGACAAGTCATTCATTGTTATGGTCTCTTACATTTATGTCCTTAAAAATTCATATGTTGAAACTCTAACTCCCAATGGAATAGTAATAGGAGGTATTAGGTGGGGGCCTTTAGATTACTAGGTCAAGATGAGTTCATGAGGGTGAACCCCTTCCCCATGATCAGACCAGTACCCTTATAAAAAAAGACACTAGACTTTTCTTTTGACCATCTATGGCTGTAACTAGAAAGATGACCTTCACTAGGAATAAATTAGCATATACCTTGATAGTGAACTTCTCAGCCTCTGGAATTTTGAGAAACACGTGTTTAAACCATATAGTCTATGTTATTTTTGCTTGAGCAGCCCAAATTGACTAAAACATGCATTCACTCATTCTTTTAGAAAATATTTAGTAAATATGTCAAAAGTTTCAGAAATGGTATTGATGATGTTAACCCAAGCCTGTATTAGTCACAGCTTTTTGATCTAAGGGCAATTGAAACCAACTCTGCTATAGTTCAGAAGAAAACAAGAAAGGCAAAAGTGACCTGAGGTGAATTTTTCACAGACTAAAAGGGAGAAATGAATAACCAGATTTCAGAAAAGATAGAACTAGACAATTAAATAACAGAGACTATGTCTTTAGGGGACTACCATATCCTCCAAATGAGCACTGATGATCTTTTCTCCCTATAGTGCTGCTCTTGAGGCAAGCATCCACTCCTCAGATACTGAGGCTGGTGGAAGAGGGTAGACAGGACAGCTAGCCAAACCTGTTTGGGTAGAGGAGTGTGATAAAGAAGGAGATGTTGGAGTAGAACAGAATAGAGGACCCAGATATGAAGCCACACAATATAACCAACTTGTCTTTGACAAAGGTGCTAAAAATATACGATGAAGAAAAGACAGCCTCTTCAACAAAAACTGCTGGGAAAACTGGTTAGCAGTCTGCAAAAAACTGAAAGTAGATCTATGTTATCACCCTATACCAATATTAACTCAAAATGGATCAAGGACCATGAAATCAGACCCCAAACTCTAAAGTTGGTACAGAAAAGAGTAGGAAACACTTTGGAACTGATAGATATAGGCAAGGACTTTCTCAGTGGAAACCCAGTAGCACAGCAACTAAGAGAAACGATGGACAAATGGGACTTCATAAAACTAAAAAGCTTCTGCTCAATAAAAGAAATGGTCTCTAAACTGAAGAGACCACCCTCAGAGTGGGAGAAAATATTTGCCAATTACACATCAGACAAGGGATTGATAACCAAAATATATAGGGAATCAAGAAACTAAACTCACCCAAAATTAATGAACCAATAAGGAAATGGGCAACTGAACTTAACAGAACTTTCTCAAAAGAAGAAATTCAAATGGCCAAAAAACACATGAAAAAATATTCATCCTCTCTAGCCATTAAGGAAATGCAAATCAAAACCACACTAAGATTCCACCTCACCCCTGTTAGAATAGCCATCATCAATAACACCACCAACAACATGTGTTGACAAGGATGTGGGGAAAAGGAACCCTCATACACTGCTGGTGGGAATGCAAATTAGTACAACCACTCTGGAAAACAATTTGGAGGCTTCTTAAAAATCTAAACATAGATCTGTCATATGATCCAGCAATCCCATTCCTGGGGATATACCCAAAGGAATGCAACACAGGTTACACCAGAGGCACCTGCACACCCATGTTTATTGCAGCACTATTCACAATAGCCAAGTTATGGAAACAGCCAAGATGCCTCACTACAGACGAATGGATTAAGAAAATGTGGTATCTATACACAATGGAATTTTATGTAGCCATGAAGAAGAACGAAATGTTATCATTAGCTGGTAAATGGATGGAATTGGAGAACATCATTCTGAGTGAGGTTAGCCTGGCCAAAAAGACCAAAAATCATATGTTCTCCCTCATATGTGGACATTAGATCAAGGGCAAACACAACAAGGGGATTGGACTTTGAGCACATAATTAAAGCGAGAGCACACAAGGAAGGGGTGAGGATAGGTAAGACACCTAAAAAATTAGTTAGCATTTGTTGCCCTTAATGCAGAGAAACTAAAACAGATACCTTAAAAGCAACTGAGGCCAATAGGAAAAGGGGACCAGGAACTAGAGAAAAGGTAACACACATGCACAGGAAATTAATGTGAGTCAACTCCCTGTATAGCTATCCTTATCTCAACCAGCAAAAACCCTTGTTCCTTCCTATTATGGCTTATACTCTCTCTACAACAAAATTAGAAATAAGGGCAAAATAGTTTCTGCTGGGTATTGAGGGTAGGGAGGAGAGGGAGGGGGCGGAGTGGGTGGTAAGGGAGGGGGTGGAGGCAGGGGGAAGAAATGACCCAAGCCTTGTATGCACATATAAATAATAAAAAAAAAAATTGAGATAAGGGCAAAATAGTTTCTGCCTGTAGTGAGGGGGTAGTGGGGGAGAGAAAGGGGGTGGGGTTAGGGAAGGGGTAGAGGGAAGCAGGGAGAAATTACCCAAACATTATATGCACATAAGAATAAAAGAAATAAAAAAAAAAAGGAGATGTTGGGCTCATGCAAATAAGAACAAGGACTCTTCCTGAAAATCACATGGCCAAAAAGACAGACATGATCTTTGCTTTCATGAATTGTATAGCTCGCTAGTTGAAGCCTAGATAGTAAAAAAGCTGAAATTGGGAGCAACTTTCTACAGCAACTTGTTCTTTTCTCATATATCTCCACACATACCACTTTGGCTCGTCTCTTCCCACATACCCTTTTGTTGTCTCTATTTTCTTGGTAACTGTATGTCTTTCTCTTTAGTAGACCATATGTACTTTTGCTCTTTTCTGTCTTTCAAGTGTGGATATAACTAAGAACATTATCGCTTTTTGTCAGGACTGAAAGTGTCCTCACATGTTTTCAAATGACTATACCTTTAACCAAGATGGCATAAGGCACACTGGCAATGTGAAAAGCTGCATGAAAACCTGGACAAAAGTAAAAACAAAACTAATATTGTGAAAATGACTATTACCTTTGTGTCCACTATCATAATATTTGTGTTATGTGGGTCTACCTGCATGTGTATATATGTATGGGAAGTTATGAAAGTGTTTTACAATGTAGCAGCACTCCTAGAATATTTGATACCAGGAGGACATCACATTTTATCACCTTCCTTTACACAGTGAGGTTATTGGCACTAATAATCATTAAATGAAATGAAAAATGGTAATTTATAGGAAGAAACAAAGAAAGGGGGATTTATTTACTTTAAATTCTTGTATAGAAATAAAAAAAAATTTGGATCATGAATAAAATAGCGAAATGACTTATAGCACAAGAAAGAAAAGGGAATGCAACAATGATCTTTAATTTCATTAATATATTTCTAAAAGTTGCCCCAATCCTGTCCTCCCTCTAGCTTAAGGTGGCACACATGTACCACTGTACTTAGCTATTGGTTGAGCAGCTAGTATTACAGGCGAGAGCCACCAACAACCCAGCTACCCTAATGTTTAATTTATTTTAGTGTGCTTGGAAAATAGACAGCAAAATCTGACCAGATTTACTCAGGAACAGACATGGAAGTTACTCAAGATGATAGCTGTCATGTCAAGCTGAATACCTACAAGTCTGTGCTTGGGGTTTTATTAGAACAAATAAAATACTCATATAACTACTAAATAAAGTCAATTGTCTTCATGATGAGTTTCACTTAAACTAAAAATTCTTAAGTATACATCAGTGGAAAATTGCCTATAATATAAAGCAGTATATTTATAAATTATTTCAAATAATTTATTTCTCACTTAAAAATATTATATTATTTAAAATAATGTGGAAGAGAATTTCCAATAACTCTTTTGCAGAAAGAACAAAACACCCTACATTACGGAAAAAAGATTTAAGCAATCTATTTATATTATTCTCAGTGGAAAAAAAAATACCCTGTACTATAAATTTTCTTTCTTCCCCTTTCTTCACTTCAACAACACCTGATTTAGACACTCAAAAATCCAAACACAATACTAAGGTTTTATCCTGACATGTTGTGAAAAGTAATTTTTTAAAAGATACTTTTAAGTTTCACATAAGGAATGGCAGGTGTTATGAGCAGCACAGTGTGGTTTATGTGGTTTAGGTTAATAGTCTGTCATTTGCTGTAGGTTAAAAAATCAAATACAGGTATTTTAAATCAGTATATTGTATCAATGAATGCTTATAGAAAAATAGTAAATACATTGCGCTGTCATTATATTAGACACTGACATTAAATTTGAGAATTTATTTAGAGGGGATAAGAAAAGTTTGAAAATGAAAAATAAGATTAACATTAATGACCATTTAGATTAAGCTTAAAATGTAGTACTCTTTACAACTAAATTCATCTTCAGTGACAGTTTTGTTTTTTTCTTCTAAACATAGAACATTAATTAACCTTATTACATTACAACACAAATAATTGGGAAAATATAACAAATCAGCTAAATAATCTTAATAATTCAAAAGAAGGACTTAGTAATCAGTTGACATACTTATGAAGCAAAAAATATAATTAAAACATGACATCAATTAGTGTGAGATCTGAGAAGAAAGGAAAGACTATAAACTAGCTTTGTTAATCAATTCTGTGATCTTTAGAAAGTTAGAATATCTGTCTCGATTTCAGATTTGAAATCTGAAAATTGAGATTAGCGCATCTCTACAATTTACTATTAGAATACATGGAAAGTCCCTAAAACATAGATGTGCAGGTAAGAATAACAAAACTGTCTAAGTTTAACTGAATATCATAGTAAAAAGAAAAGATAAGCTATATTTTGATAGTTACAAACTAGTTCATATTGAAAGCCAGTGAAGAGAGGAATGAAAGCAAAAACATATATTACAGACTGCTTAAAATGAATGCTCCCTAATGCTTCTAATCTAATTTCAGTGGCTCTTTGAAAACCTACAAATGTTGCTGAATATGTCCCACATGTTACACCTATAGAAAATTTAAAAGGTATTTATTCTCAAGCAAGTCAGAATTAGCAATGGAGAACATAAATAATCATATTAATTATTGTTTTGATTTTTAAAATTGCATTAATTATAACTAAATTTGAAGAAAGGGGAAAGTTCTTCAAAGTAGAGCTGTTTTCATTTGTTTTGTGCTGCTCTGAAAAAAAAACATCTGAGGCTAGATAATTTATAAAGAGCAGAAGTTTGTTTTACATAGCACTGGAGGCTGGGAATTTCAAGATCAAGCCACAAGCAGAATCGGTTATCTGCTGAGGGATGCTTTCTTTCTTCAAGATGGTGCCCTGTTGCTGTACCTCCCAGAAGGAAGGAATACATAACAGAGGGTGGAAAGAAAAACAAAGTGAAACCTGTGTGACATCTCTTTTATAAAGAACACAATTCTATTGTCAAGGGAGAATTCCTAATCATCTTTCAAAAGATCCACCTCTTAATATTGTCACATTGGCAATCCCAGAATTTTGGCGATGACTCAATCAATCTATAGCAGCAGTGGTTAATATAGGGAGAAAAAGACTCTTGTAGCTTGCAATTAAGATTTGCCATTCTTTTCCACCATTTATATAAATGACAATTTATTTTAAAAAGTCATTTGACAGTTTTATATGGTTATCAGTTCCTCTTTTTCTGTAATGATAGGAAAAAATGTCACTATTTAAATTTCCTGAAGAAATACAACCAGAACAAGATTGAAACAATCAAACACAAAAAGGATGTGATTTAGAAATTTTTTGGAGGTACTGAGATTTTGAACAAAGGGCCTTGAACTTGTTAAGCAATACTCTACCAGTTGACCTCCACACCTGTGATTCACCAAATCTTTACCACAACATACACTAGACCCAAAAGAAAAATTGACAAATACTTTAAAAATTCTAGTTGTTTATATTGCTCAAATTACTGTTTTTAATTTTGTAATCAATTTTCTTTCCAATCCAATATTTATCCCTTTGTTGTTACTACACATGAACTAAAACTACTTTTGATATGATTCATCTGAAATTTTCTCCTAAAAGTATCAAAGCTGGAAAAGATTGAAATTAGTTACCAAGTATAAGAATCAATCTGCAAAATCAAATCCAAATGTGTATCTACAAAATAATTTTTACTTATAATAGTACTGTGCTTTTTTTAGTCTATATATTTTTTTCTTGGCAGCACTGGGGTTTGAACTTGGGGCATAATGCTTACTAGGCTTGCTAGGCTTGTTAGGTCATCACTTTACAACCTGAGCCATTCTGTTAGCCCTAGAACTGTGCTTTCTGGATCCCAGGTTCAATTTTCAATTTCATTTAATATTTATTTCAATCTTATCTTAGACTACATTTGGTATGATAAATCTTGTATTCACTTTAGTTATATGAACTGAGGGACACACTGTGTTATAATTGTCTCCTTTATGCTTGTAATTAATAAAGTATATTGCTTCTTGTCTCACAAGACATGGAATGGCAATTTTAAGTCTCAAAAATAAGACTTTTTTCTTTTGTACTTCAGAATATTCACATGGATGCACAAGAAAAGAAATAAGAACTCGAATGATATTCTCATAGACACAGAGAGGGGTATCACTGTATTTTTTTTCTTTCTTTTGGTGAAGAAACATGTAGAAAAGATATTCTCATTTCTTTCTGCATCTTTTTTGTATTTGATACATTAATTACATGCGACTTTTCATTAACAAACAAATACAAATCCAACACAGAATATCTTAATTTTGTTAAATTTCTTAAATTTCTAACTTAAGATAATTTAGAATGTCCTCATTTTTGTTTTGACATTTGATTAGTGAGAATGAATGCTTATTTGTTAAGGTAACAAGAATTGTAATTATTAGGAAAGATATTGATCATGACACGGTGAAAACAAAGCAATAAAGAAGAACGGATATTACTTTATATTATGTGACAGAGTATGCAGAAGTTTAGAATGTTAATGACAGAGGAACATAGTTCTATTTCAGAGCTATGTGGGATGTATTTTGTGATCATACCTATAGAAACATTCAACTTCCTATGTAGCATATCCATGGTTCTAGAAAAAAAAGGAAATATAGGTTAAAAGTCATTGACATCAAGATGAATATTAAGATCATAGGAGTGGATATGGTTGATCAGGGAGAAAATTCATAGGGGAGAAAACTCTTACAGAATGATGTACTGAGAGCAATCTTGTTAGAAACATCTTGTAATGTCAGGAAAATGGCAGATTACAAAGCTCCAACCTTAGTCATTCTTCAGAAACACTTACTTTGTAATTTTATACAGAACAAAATATTTTTAAGAGAAGCAAAAAATCTAGTTAAGAAGTTTCTGCAGCATTGGTAAGTACTGAAATGGATAAGGAGAAAAAGCTTACCTTATCTTTATAAACCCTTCACTGAAGCCCAAATATTGCAAGTCTGAGAGATTAGCATTACTTGCATCTTACCCTTAAGGAAAAAAGTGGAGTGTGCTTCCACCATTCTTGGCCTTACTATATGCTGTCCAAGAGTCCATTTTCTTTTTCACATAAGCTGAAGCATTGATGGATCCAGCACAATTTAGATGCTGGGAGTGAGTTAAGAACAGAGAAAAAGGGCCAAGTAAGTCGCTATGAAATTGGAAGGAGACTCAGAACTCAAGGTACCACCACAGGAAACTAGACATTGTGGCTGACAATACAGTAGTCATATAGCAGATAATGCAGAAACTACAAACTCCGGAAGAAGAAAGGAAACAAAAAGAAAAAAGGAAAAGAAACTAGTAGCTGTAAAAACTCTCTACTTGGTACTATATAGACAGAAATCCAGAGAAGTGAGATCCACAGAAAATGTTAATACTAGCTACATTGAATGGCAAAGAACTTTCTACATCAAAAATAGCTCATAAAGACAGGAAGAGATAGCTTTCTGTCCAAATGTACAAATACTAATGTCAAGCTACAAAAACAAATAAATAAATAAAAAAGAATTAGGGAAACATGACTCAATATTAGGATCAAAATAGATCTCCAGTAAATGACCATAAATTAATGGATGTCTATGAATTACCTGATGAAGAATCAAATATAATCATCTTAAAGAACTTCAACTACAAAAGAATATAGACAATTAAATGATATCAGAAAAATAATTAATTACTAAAATGAGAATGAGACAAATAGAATGCAAAGAAGAACCAAAAAGAAGCAGAAATTCAGAGAAGAATGTAATAACTAACCTTAAAAAATCAACAGAAGGATTCAAATGCAGACTTGGATAAGCAATAGAAAGGAACAGTTTACTTTTAGACAGATCATTAAAAATCACTTCGATCCTGTTAAAATGGCTATCATCAAGTACACAAACAACAACAAATGTTGGTGAGGATGTAGGGAAAAAGGAACCCTCATACATTGCTGGTAGGAAAGCAAATTAGTACAAGCACTACAGAAAACAGTTTGGAGGCTCCTCAAAAACTTAAAAATGAACTGCTACATGACCCAGCAATTCCACTGCTGAGGATATACCCTAAGAAATGTTTAAGTCAGGTTACAAGAAAGGCACCTGCATACCAATGCTTATTGAAGCATTATTCACAATAGCTAAGCTATGGAAACAGCCAAATGTCTCACTACTGATGAATGGATTAAGAAAATGTAGTTATATATACAATGGAATTTTATTCAGTCACAAAGAAGAATGAAATTTTTTATCATTTTCTGGTAAATGGATGGAACTAGGGAACATCATCTTAAGTGAAGTTAGGCAGATTCCGAAGGCCAAGAGCCAAATATACTCTCTCATACGTGGAATACTGACCAATACAAATAGAGCAATATCAGGTCACACTAAGGAGAGGTCACATACAAGAGAGGGAGTGCATAGATGGAAGCTAAGAAGGTAAATATGGTTGATATACTCTCTACGCAAGAATGAATGTAGAATTTTTAAACCTATTGAAATCACCATACGATGGGGAGAGGAGAAAGGAGAAAAATATCTAGAAAGTAGAAAAATAGAGAAGATGGATCAATTTGTGTTCTCTTACATACATACATGGAAATGTCACAAGGAAACTCCCTGTATAGCCATCTTAAACAAAGAAAAAAATATCATTTTTTTCTTTTACAAAATCACAGAACAGGTGGAGGTGGGGGGTTGGTACCAGCTGGAAGGAAAAGGATGTGGAGAAAAGATGTAGGAGGGTGAATATAGTACAAACACTGTACTATATATACTATATATGTACTATATATATACTGTATATATAGTACATATATATATGTATATGTGTACCATGTATACATATGGAAAATGATACCTGTTGAAACTACTCTAGGAATGTGGGAAGCACAAAGGAGAATGATGGGTAAGGGGGTGATTTCAAGTATGATACATTTGATACATTGTAAAACTTTTGTTAATGCCACAATTTATTCCCACCCAGCACAATAAAAAATCACTTCTAGCCATAAAGGAAATGCAAATTAAAACCACAACAAGATTCCACCTCACCCCTGTTAGAATAGCCATCATTAGAAACACCACTAACAACAGGTGTTGGCGAGGATGTAGGGAAAAAGGAACCCTCGTACATTGCTGGTGGGAATGCAAATTAGTACAAACACTCTGGAAAATAATTTGCAGGCTTCTTAAAAATCTAAACATAGATCTACCATATGATCCAGCAAAACCACTCTTGAGGATATACCCAGAAGACTGTGACACAGGTTATTCCAGAGGCACCTGCACACCCATGTTTATTGCAGCACTATTCACAATAGCCAAGTTATGGAAACAGCCAAGATGCCCCACTACTGACGAATGGATTAAGAAAATGTGGTATCTATACACAATGGAATTTTATGCAGCCATGAAGAAGAATGAAATCTTAGCATTCGCAAGTTAATGGATGGAACTGGAGACCATCATTCTGAGCGAGGTTAGCCTGGCCCAAAAGACCAAAAATCGTATGTTTTCCCTCATATGTGGACATTAGATCAAGGGTAAACACAACAAGCGGATTGGACTTTGATCACATGATAAAACGAGAGCACACAAGCGAGGTATAAGGATAGGTAAGACACCCAAAAAACTAGATAGCATTTGGTGCCCTCAATGCAAGAAATTAATGCAGATACTCTATCTGTTGATAGAAGCCAATAAGAGAAGGGGATCTGGAACTAGAGAAAAGGTTAGTTCGAGAAGAATTAATATAAAAGTTAACACACATGTACAGGAAAGAAATGCGAGTCAATTCCCTGTATAGCTATCCTTATCTCAATTAGTAAAAACCCTTGGTCATTCCTATTACTGCTTATACTCTTTCTTCAACAAAATTAGAGACAAGGGCAAAATAGTTTCTGCCTGGTAGCGAGGAGGTGGGGCGGGGGAGACAAGGTGGTGGGGCAGGTAAGGGAAGGTGCAGGGGGAAGGGGGGAGAAATGACCCAAACATTGTATGCACATATGAATAAAAGAAAAAAATCACTTCTACAGAAGAACAAAAGGGAAAAAATAAACACAGTGAAGAAATTCTGAAGGACTTATGCTATCGAGTATGTGTGTGTGTGTGTGTGTGTGTATACACACACACACACATATATATATATATATATATATATATATATATATATATATATATATTATGGAAGTCGCAGAAAGAGAAGAGATACCAAAATGCAAAAATAATAAAATAAAATAAAATAAAATAAAAATGGCTAAAAACTTCCTGTATCTGGCGGTAAAAATGGCAATAAACTCAAGAAACTCTACAAAGAGACAGTTTTTATTTATATTTTCAGTTCAAATGCAAAAAGGAAATATACACATGTATGAAATGCCATGGAGAATCCTTTTAAACAACCAATAAACACTTTAAAAAATGAGAGGGAGAAGGGTGAACAGAGAAGGGGAAGGAGGGTTAACATGGAGGATGCATGAAAATGGAACAATGAAACCTGTTGAAATTGTTTTTAGAAGGGAAGAAGTGATAAGAGAGAAGGATGGAGAGGGTGAATCCAATTAAGTTACATTGTAAGCACATATGTAAATGTCACAATGATACCCCTGAACAAATATATGCTAATAAATATGCAAAAAAGGAAAATTTTGAGAATGGCAGTCACTAGAATGATGATGAGTAGATGTCTAAGTAGAAATTATAGGTCAGAAGTCATTCCAGTGATTTATTCAAAATAATGAAAGTAAAAGAAAAGATGACAAAACAAATAGAAAAACCCTGCTAACTAAAAGTTCTATGTTTAGCCAAATGAAGGAGTAATAATGTTACAACCAGGAAAATAAAAGTTGAGGGAGTTTATCACCAGTAGACAGACTTGACATAAACTCCACTAAGAGTTCTTGATGTTGAAATAAAAGTATGCTAAACAGGAATATGAAAGGATGATGGTAAAAAGAAATATTCTCTATATAAGACAAAAAGAGAATACTGTAATTTTGTACTGTAATGTCCATGAAACACTTATAATTCTAGTATAACATTGAAGAATATAACGTAGTTTGGCTCTACTACCAAACTACGTTAATACATATAAAATATAAGGGGTGTAAATTGTAACATTCATAACATTGATTATGTGCAAAGGATAGAAAGTAAAATTGTAGAGCTTGGAGATGTGATTGATATTAAATTGTCAGTTTAAAATGAACTGTTTGCAACTGTAAGATATTCTGTGTAAGCCTCATCATAACAACAAGGAAAATGCCTATAAAAGACACATCACTACTGTTGGGTGTCACTACAAAAGGAAAAACTTAGTGAATCAAAAAGGAAGACAGCAAGAGAGAAAAAGAGGAACAAAAGTACTATAAAACACCAAAAACAACTACCAAAATGTTAACCCTTTCTTATCCACAATTACTACAAAAGTAAATGGATTAGGTAATGGATTTAAAAAATGACTCATCTATATTGTATTCTTGTGGCTATTGTTTGTTCATTTTGGTAGTGGGGTTTGAAATCAGGACCTTCCACTTGCTAGGTAGGCACTCTACCATTTGAACCACTCCACCAGCCCTCAACTATGTTTTGTAAAGAAACTCATTCTAGGTATCTGGACACACATAAGCTGAAAGTAAAAGAAAGAACATTTTCATGCAAATAGTAAACAAAAGAAAGCCGAACTATTTTTACTTGTGTTGCACAAAGTAGATTTTAAGAACAACGTTTTCAAAAGAGACAAAGATGATGACCATTATATAACAATAAAAGAGTCAATCAAGAAGACATAACAATTATAAAAATATCAAACATGGCAGTATATGTAGCTACTTATCTTTGCACTTCTATCAGTTTTTGCTCTGTGCAATCTGACTATCTGTGGTTAAGCACACACATATTAAGGATTGCTGTCTTCTTAGACAATTGATCCCTTCTTTGCCCTAGTTTTCCCTGATAAGTTTTCTTGCTCTGAAGTCCTCTCTGTCTGAAATTAACACAGCTAATTCCACTTTTCTAAATAATTAGTCTTAGCATGGTTTATCTTTCTCCATATATTTGCTTTTAATTTATATGCATTTTTATATTTAAAGTGGGTTTCTTGTGGACAATATACATTTGATTTTTATAATTGATCCGTTTTGGCAGTGTCTGTATTTTTATTGGGGCATTTAAATCATTCACACTCAAAATTATTATTGATGTAGTTATATTTCTTTCATATTTGTTATACTTTTCTATCTTTATTCTTTGTGGCAATTTCTGTCTTTCAGATTTTTCTGTGCATTGTAGATAAATTAAGAGATTTTATGATTTTATTTTATCTGCTTTTGTGGCACCTCCATTATAATTATTTCTCTTAATTGTTCTAGTTATTGCATTAGATTTTGAAATACACATTTTCCACTAACTCAAACCCACTTTCAATTAATATTGTACCTTAGTTTAGGTAGTGCTAGTACCTATTAATAATTAAATAATACAAATTGCTCCTACATGTTCCTGTCATTTCCTTTGTTTACAAACATACATGGGCATACATACAGACAGAATCCCATAAGCACATAAAATGAATCTATTGTTGCTATTATTATTTTGAATCAATAGCAATCAATAATGGCAAAAAAGTTTTATTTGAGGTTTCCCTTACTTCATGTTAGTACTCTTTATACATTTTTTAGTTTATCACTTATATTATTTTTTCTAAAGAATCTCTTTCAATATTTCTTGCAAGACAAGTCTGCTGCTAACAAATTCTCATATTTTTTGTCTGAGAAAACATTCACATTTGAAGGAAAATTTCAAAGATGACAGAATTGTAGGTTTGGAGAGTGTTTTTCTCTTAGCACTTTGAATATTTTATTTCATTTTCTTATGGCTTGCATGGTTTTCAAATAAAAATTTGCATTTAGTTGTATTTAGCATCTATGTGAAGTATTATTCTCTCTGACTTCTATATACTTCTCTCATGCTTGATTTTCTCTACTTTGGAAAAAATTTTTGGATTTTCCTTCATGGTGTTCTGTTTGCTTCTTGAATCTGTTTTATGTCTGAAATTAATGTGGGAAAATTGTCAGTCATTGTTTTACATATTTCTTCCATTCTTTTCTCTTTTTTTGCATGGTCCAGTATTTCCATTGAACGTAGTTGTCTCACACTCCTTGACTACCCTGTCACAAGTTTATCCAGTCACCTTTTTCTTCTTTTCAGTTTTAGAGTTTTTTATTGAGATATCCTCAACTCAGAAATTCTTTCTTCATTATTTCCAGTTTCCTAATAAGCCCATCAAATACTTTTAAATTTCTATCACAACATTTTTAATTTCTGGAATTTCTTCTTGTTCTTTCTTAGGATTTCCATCTCTCTCTTTACAATGAACATCTGTTCTTACATGCTGTCTTCTTCATCCACTGTAGCCAGTAGTAAATTAATCATAGTCGTTTTCAAATCCTATTAGAGCATCTCTCCATTTCTGTCTGCAATGTGTTCCCCATATCTTCAAATTCTATCTTTCTGGCCTTAGCAGACCTTATCACTTTTTTTCTTCATAGCAGAACATGTGATATAATATGATAGGAAATCCTGAAAGTAGGATTTTATTGATATGTGGTAAGGTTAAAGGAAAGAGAATTATTCAATAGTCCTATGGGCTAGCCTCAGTCTTTTATCAAGCCTATGCCTATGAACTATGAACTTTATGAGTATTTCTCAGTATTTCCTTCCCCTCTTAAGTGAAACAGGATGGATGCAGTGATTTGGAATTGGATATTTCTCTTACCTCAGATGATCATTAATTTCTCCTGAGGATAGACCTTGTAAAGAACAGATGACTTAAGAAATGGTTAGAAATGTTAAGGAAAGATCTCTTCTCTCCTTCCCCTTAAGGTAATAAAAAAAGAGGCTTTCTCTGGTGTTAATTGTCACAACCTGGTCAAACTCCTGGAAGTTCATCTTACAATATCGTGAGCATCAACGATTGGACTCCCTGGGAGTTTTCAACTCTCAGACTCATCCACAGTGGACCTCCAACAATCTATCAATTATAGTCCAGGTTTTCCTACTCCTGCAATTGTTTCCAAAATAATTTCTCCTTGTGACTTCCTTTTTTGCTAAATTATTTATCTGATCTTGGTTTTCTCAGTTTCCTCAACTATATTAAGAATCTGAGAAGAATTGTTGCATGATAAGATTGTTCAGCATTTTATTTGTTAGGAAATAGTGTGGCAACATCCATGTTCCTTCTGTGCAATCAAAAACCTCAAGTTGTCTTAATGTGCAGATTTTTTTTGTTTCCAAAAGACAGAAGGCCTACAACAACAATCAATTTTATGCATCTATTTCAGTTTCTCTATAGCAAGATTAATTACATTAGCATTGATGTGAGTATAAAACTCTATCATAATTATATCCATTTCACACATCTTTACCTTTAGTTTTCAGGACAATCAAATTCTTTTGGGTAACTAATGACAGACTGCAGGAAGATTAAGTTAGATTAATATGCAACAGCTTGTGGACAATATGAAATCTTTTGGGAAGTATAATATAAACTAGTTTTACAAAAACACATTTATTAATTTTGTTTTGAGAATTTTACTGATCAGTATATGAAAAAAGAAAATGAAATTCATTAAAAAATCTTTTAAACAGGGGAGGTGGGATAAGAAAGAGTAATAGAAGGGGTGAATTTGATCAAAGTGCCTAATAGTCATGTATAGAAATATCACAATGAAATCCCTTTTCATGATTAATATACAGTAATAAAAATAGTAGAATGCTTACCTAGTATGTTCAAGGCCCTGTGACTGACCACTAGTTCATCAAAAAAAAATACTGATTAAAATGAAGTCATATGGGATGCTTATTAAAAATGCATATCTCTGGAACTCACAATTAGAGGCTCAGATGTAGCACATCTTGACTGGAGTCCAAGAATGTGTGTAATATGATCACCCCATCCTGAAGTGATTCTGACAGAACAAACATGCTGGCTCAATTTTAGGAAACACTGTTCTAACTGACACATGTAACTCTTGCAATACCTTCAAGTACTTGATTTTGAGTATTTCACAGGGAGGATGAAGTTAGGCAGAGACTGCTTTCTTCATAAACTATAGATATCACTGATCTTAAAGAGAGTCTTCCTTACAGGCATGTAAGCACTATTTTATCATTTACATTTAGATCATCAAAGAAGTTACTTCAGACAGAAGTTAGCACAAATGATCATTTCTTATATAAACATTTTCTTGCATACCACTCAGTCATAATTTTTGACTCATACTGTACCATTCCAATTCCTTTACCTCTGTAATCTCCAGCCAGTATTTAATACCTATAACTATAGCTCCAGTAACAAAGAACATTCAAATTTATTCTACTCCTTACCAAATTCTAAATGTGATTTCTTTGATTTCTCATGGTTGCTTAGTTACATTTCCTATTTATACAAGTAAATATGATTAAAGTAATAAAATATGTGAGCATGCTCAAATATATGTAAAAGAAGACCTTTGCCTGACCCTGGTTTTTGTTAAATATTAGAAGTTCGAGTAACCTTACATTTCTTTTCCAGTCTTATCTATTATCAACTCAGATATTTCAACTGGGTACAAAAACACAATGCCTCCCACAAGATGCACATTTCTTTTTCTACACAGCATTGTGTTCCTTCTCTCATTAGAGATTTCAGGAAGAAATTTCTGTTCCTCATTATCTTAAAGTAGTGGAAATGGAGAAAGATTGATAATTATTCTCCTTACCTCATGCAGATAACAAATTCCTCTAAAGTTTGGTAGATTAAAATAACAATCATTATATTTATCTAATTTTCAAGATTCCATACATGATTTTAGGACAGTGATTCTTCAACTCCCTGTAGCATCAAATGGCATATGGGTGGACTAGAAGATCTAAGACTTGTTCATTCACATACATGGTACATTGGCAAGGATCATTGGACTTTTGATTCATCTAGGCTCTAGTATACATAATACTAGGGCCTCTGTACATAATTTCTCTAGCATAAAGACTCAATAATCCAAAAACAATATTTTAAGAAATCTGGTTAAAAGTTATTAGGCATTTTATGATCTAGATTAGGAAGTCCTGCGGTGTTTCTTTTCCTGTATTCCATTGGCCAAAGAAATTATAATGAACAGCTTAGATTCAAGAATAATGATAGAGGACAGCACATGACAAAGGGAAGAGGAGTAAAATTACAATCATCTTCAATCTACTATAGTCTGTTCAGTGTACACAGATTATTTATATTCCCATCATAAAAATTGTAAGATGATCCAAGGTCAGGATGTGATTATCTAAATGAGTTCTAATTATGGATGGAGCTAAATATGCATCTTCTTGGTTATGGCACCAACTGACCTGTAGAACTATAAAACAGGAGCAAGTCATTTGCCCTTTATATCCAATGTAGACCAGTGAAGTAGTTATGGGATAATTACACAATAGCATTAGACAACCCTATTCCAAAAAGGTGAAGTGGAAGGAACATAGAAGTATCAAAATAACAATTTCCTCACTCATTCTACACTTCATGAATAATCTTTCCAGAATGTTTCAGTTTCTACTCACTGCTTCATGGACATGCCATTGACAAATGTGTTTCTTTAGATTGCTTAGTATTCCGAGTTCTCATATGGACCAAATGTAATGGAAAGAGAATGGCACTGCATCTCCATGGACAGACTGCCAAATAAAGTGTAGCCTCCCTTAATCTACTGCAATATAATACTGAGTCTATATAAACACACATATGTTGAGAAGCCTGAAACTCCTTTGGGGCAATGATTTTTCTAAATACTCTGTATTTATTTATTTTTTACTATTTTTTCTTATATAAGAATGGTTCCAGAAAGGTTTTTTGATGACATGCAAAATTTACAGATAAATGGCCCATTTCTATTTTAGATTCAGTCACTCGCCTCTATCTAAGTTTTAATGACTTTGCAAGGATATATTTAGCTCCATCTAAAAACCGTGAATATGCTGTGGAGTATTTACTGTTTGTGTATGTGTATGTGTGTGTGTGTGTGTGTGTGTGGTGCATGCACCTAAAAGGGTTCTAATTTTTTAAAGTCCTTATAAGTTATGAATTGATTAAAAAAAAGAGCTATTAAATTTACTTAACTTCTAAGATATACATTGAAAATATATAGTGTATAGGAATTACAGTACTAATACAATGTAGTAGTAATAGTACTAGCAGTAACTTTAGTAAAATTAAGCTAATATTTGTTGAGGACTCACTTTGGGTACTGTTCCATTTTTTTTCTACTCTGGATAACCATTTGGTTTATAATTCTAACTGGGAGAGCAGTACAGATAATTACTTACTAGATAATATCTTTGAGACTGTGCCATGAAAAGTGAAATGTATGATCCAAGCTACATGTCTTGCTTAATGTAATCCTCACACAACCATCAAATAGGAAACTTCTTCAGTCTTCCTTCATGCATGTCAAAACTGATGACCAGAAATGACTCCATAATTTGCATGAGTCCCTGTGGGGATATTATTGTAACCATGCCAGTCTGTGGAAACATGGGATTGCAACCAGATGATCCCAGTTGCTGAGTGTACCTATCAACAAGTCATTAACTCGTCCTGGTTCCATAGAAGGAGTTTTTCCTTCCATTTCTTTCTTATTTTTCTGTATTTAACAGGTCTGGTCACATCCATAGACATGCAGTCCCTCTACTTGCTTTATAGTTTGAATGAACAGAGCAGAAAAGCACACAATGTCATGCTTCATGTCCTCTACTCTATTTTCTTAAACAACTTTAGCTCTAACACTAAGCTGCTTTATGCTGTGAATCTAATTAGTTGAGTTTCTGTTTTGGGGGGTTTTGTTTTAACAAGCAAATAAAGCTGATATTGAACCTTGATGTTCACTATATTGAAGGGGGACCCAACGTTCAAAGATCATGGCACCATCTATTAATCACCTTTGGCTTCCATTTGCCAAACGCAAACAGCATCCCCTCTAGTCATATTAAAATGTGATTTTTGCATTCAAATGCTATTCAATTAACCTCTTTTAGTTGCTATAGGCACATAAAATGGTGTTCTTGTATTCTCAGGACTTTCAATTCATAGCCTCTACTTTTGTTGTGTTCTCCTAAAATGTTTTAAATAGTGGCTTAAAATTTATATTCCATTATACATTATATATGTAAAACACATTTATCTAGAAGAAAGTTTTTGCATATTAAACTCTTAAGTAAATACCTCTTAAAAGTCACATGTGCAATATTTTTTCAATTATTTTGAGATAGATGTTAAAAATTATTATGAAGTAGAAGCCATCAGACTCATGTTCTACTCCATTTTCTAAGCAAGATATAGACATGGGTTCACATTTTAACTTTGCCACTTGTTAGTTGCAGGGCCTTGAGTAGAATAATGCAAAAACAATTTCTGAGGCAATGCTGTGGCTCAAGTGGTAGAGCACTTGCCTAGCAAGCAAAGGGTCCAGAATTCAACCTACATGAGGGTGCAGGGGAGAGTAATATCTGAGCTGCATTTCTGCCATCTTTTTAAAGTGGATAATATTAGTAACATATTTTCTATGATTGCTATAAACATATAATGAAATTTATTTTTAAAGTTTGTACATGCCAGCCTCTGCATGGTTCTACAATGCTCAGCCCATATCTGCTTTAACATTTGCACCCTTCTGCCTGCTAAGGTACTTCCTGATGTTTCCTCCTGAGGATGGAAGTGCCTGAAAACTATCACCCAGGTATCAGCCCTCAGACACTGAGAGAAGTGAACCTATCAGTAAATAACTTAATTCACTCATTTCTTTGGAGAAAAAATTCTATAAGAACTAAGGTAAATGGACTCAATCAGAGGACATCTTATTAAGTAAAGTAAACCAGGATTAGAAACAGAAAAGTCACTTGTTTTCTCCCATACATGGAAGATAGATCCAAAGATAAACATATACACAATAACAAGCATAATCATATACAAACTCAGATGTAGAACATGTTTGTAACAGTGGAACTACTCTATGGAACTCGGGGAAAGAGGGAAAGGAAAAGAAAATGATAGAGCATCAGTAACATCACATAATGTAATATGTGAAGGTAGAGGATATAGGATGTATACCAAAAGTTGTTGAAAAACAGACGGAGGAAGGTAAAGGGGTAAGGGAGAGAAATGGAAAGGGTTGAATGGACCAAAGTAAAGTATACCCACAGTGGGCATACCTTGAGACACTCCTCTGAATATCAACTTAAATATTAATAACGAAAACCAGGCACTAGTAGGAGGAGGGAGGCTGAAGGAAAGAGATTCAGGTGACAGTATATGGCAGATGGATTTCATAAACCTATATGAAACAGAACTAAGAAACCTCTTGCAATTGCTTTAAGTGGGGTGGGGAGGGGGAGAGATGATGGGGCAATGTAAATAATACAAAATATAAGTCTAATGGGAATTGTCACTATGAATTCTCCCCTGTATAATCAATTATCCTAATAAAAACTATTAAAAAAGAAAAAACATTCACTATTGGTCAGTTTTGGGATTGAGTCCCAATGGTCCATTAAGGCAATCTGTTCATTTGCATGCTTCATGTTTCCTTCCTCATCATCTCTGTCTAATTTTACTGCTCTGCTACTAGTGCTTCCAGAGATAATTTACCAAATCAGTGGTGTCCCTCAGTCTGTACCTCAAGATCTGTATCTGTGGGAATGCATCCCAAGATGATTCAACAGATAGTTTACCAGTGATTACCTCTTAGACATCAACTAGGAGGATATCAGTACTGGACTCTTTCAGCAATCTAATGTACAATAATCACTCCAAAACTCACATTTAGGCAGCACTAAGGTAAACACTTTTTATACATTACCTCATCTAATCTTCACAAAAAGTTTTTTGGGTCCAAGATGCTATTTATTCCCCATTTTTAAACAAGAAGGTAAATATAATTGACAATATTACATAGCAGGTTCAAAACAGACACAGGCCTGAAATTCAGTTTATTCCAGTGTTCATGGTTTTTACCCTTATCCTTCACTCTCTCCATGGCAGCTTATATTGATGTTGTATATAATTGACTCCTGTATAGTCTGACCAATCTGTTAGTCAAATACCTGACCTTGGTATGAAGCCGAATCAAGGCTATCCTCATCTGGGCATCTTGTCTTGATAACGTTAATCCATTTCAGATACAGCTCAACATAATGATACAAGAAGGATTTCTAATAGGAATCTCATCTTCATTTCTCACATCACTGGGTTAGTCATGATCATATATCATAAGCCCTGTTAACACTTTAAATCTCTCAACATGGCTATCTCAATAATTACAGAGTTGGCATTACATGTGAGAAAAACTGACTGACTGAGAGAAGTGATGGTGTTCTCTCATTGAGTAAATATTTTGATATAAGGCTCAGATATAACCAGTGGAGACACTAGACTACATTTTTTACTTTCTTTGTATTTCACTCCTGTGTTGTAAACAACAATGATTAAGAAGTGACAAGCAACTTATAAAAAATATCTATTTATAATGAAAATAGTAGATTTTTATATCTTTTATATTTATATTTTAGGGTACCAAAGACCCAACATTTATTACTACCACAATATCATAAATAGATTGTACATTTGGAATTTTGAACAGAGATAATACTGATAAAATCAATTTTAATATAATTATGAAGCTAGGCATGTCAATACATTTCCTAGGATGATACATGGAGCTTATCAGACTCCCAAGTCTTTCTGGAAGAGTTTACACATTAGAAAGTCAAATGGATGCAGAAAAAGAAATCCTTCTGGAAAGTGGAAAAGTAAGAAAATCATGTCATGGTTTTTGGAAAGAGAAAAACAGGCACAGAGAAGTTGTATGACCTCCTCAAGGTCACAAAAGGAGTGAGTAATGGATCCAGGAACAGTGGCCAAATCTTTTAGACTTATTGTCCAATGCTCAATCCACCATACTTTACTCTCTCCATGGTGTGCAATTTGCTCCTGAGCTCAAGTCACTCAGATGTGCTCTTTGGCAAACTGGTCTGTTCAAGGAAGCGGGAGACTCCTTTCCTCTCGAAGTCTTCCCTGTGTCGGACCCAGTAGGATTGCTGCTATCCTTGTCATTCTGCCACAGCCCACCCACAGAGATGCTCCACCAGGTGGATCTCTGAGAGCCCAACGAGCATGTTAAGCCTTACCTTACACAGTTTTTTGGTATGGAACATCTGCGGCTTCCCAAAGTGAACAGATGGCACCAAATCATGCCAGATTCAGCCCCTCTCTCCAAACTACATTCTTTCCTTAATATCCACAAACCATGGACCTCTAATATCTGCAAATCAAGAGGGCCGAGTTGTTGAAAATGCCATCCTTAAAAAGGAAAACGTCTTACCTAGCTCCTCTCATTCTGGTATTAACTTACATAAATTTGTGCCATTTTTAATATTCTGTAGTCCCCTAGCTGTGGGAGCATATGGCGAACTGAAGAAAGGATCATTTTATTAGAAAAGTCATATTCACCCCATAAATATTCTTTTAATTATAATCTCAATACATGCTGACCAGAAACGTATAGATTTATGTACTAAAAATGATTGCTAGCAGGATACCTTTAATGTGTTTGTAATTATTTCATGCTTCGGAACCTCCATTTTGGGATAAAGTATCAGCCCAATATTTGATATGTAGTAGGAATCTCTGTCTAGTTAGACTGAAATAAAAGCCAATGCTTTCAGAAATATTGTAAGCAGTGTCCAATATGTGCATGTGTGGGGAAAGAGCGTTTAAAAGAGCCATTTTATTCTCACTTTAAAAAAGGTGTTATGTTGTTACTTCCTTTCTGTTTGAAGTGAAATTAAAATGCAAAACTAAATTAAATGTTTACTTTCTGTCATTAACATTGACTTCCAAAATATGAATGAATTGTAAGTCTAGCAGTCCTGCTAGTAAAGAAAAATTACAGAAGAGTTTTAGGAATTTCACTTGGAGAGCTGAAGTCCATATGTAAGAAGTAGGTAATCACAGTTCTTCATTACTGGTCCCATGTTAACCACCTAGCTTCTTCCTATTCCATTATCTCAATGTTTATTGAACACTCATTCCACGCCAGGCAGTTTTAGGCAATGAGAATTGAGTTGAGGACAAGACCGCAGAGAATCTTACCCATGGAAACTACACCCTACTGGTAAGATAAATAAAAACAGATATAAATATGAATCATACAGAGGAAATGATATGGATAAAATGATAAAATATCAGGGATAAGAGAAATGGAGGAGCCAATCATATATATAGTGGCAAGGAGGCAAGTCATTCATTCCTACCCAATTTTAACTTTTTCATTAGAAGGAAGAAACTTCATAGAAGTTTAGAAAATGAACTAAACATTTTCAAGAACTGGTCAGAAGTTCAGTGGGGCAGATGTGAGTGAACTGGGAGAGGAGAACAGGCATTAGGAATGAAGAGGCATTAATGTGTGGAGGGTCCTTGTCTTGCACAATTTTATAGACTATAGATAATAAGCCATTGAAACACTTGAAATTATTTGAATAATATTTGAAATATTTTTCCTGATATATACACATACACAAACACACACTCACACACACACATGCTGATTTAAGATTATATACATATGGATTGCTGAGACATAATGTAGACACAGATATAGTCACACATCAAGAATACTAATCTTTAATAATTATCATAAATTATATCCACTCACATAGCAAACACACAGAATCCAGATCAAAAGCCTAGAATTGCTTTGTGTATTCTAGAATATCCTGAATTCCATCTCCATAAACAAAGAGCATCTGCACTAGTCTTTTAGGTTGCCACAACTCTGGAAAAAAACAATAGACTTTTATATTCTCACAGTGCTGGAGATTAGAAGTGTATGTTCAAGGTGCCAGCATATTTCGTTTCTAGTGAGGGCTCTCTTCCTAGCTTGTAGAAGGCTACATTTCCTTCTGTGTTCTTATGGACATTTTCTTTGCATGTATGTGGAGAGAAGGGAAGCTTTGATGTCTCTTCTTAGAAGATATGAATCTCTCCACTGTTCTACAAACACATATTTTCTCACTTTTTGGTTTTGCAAATAGTACTACTATGAGGGTTTTAGTGGTTATTTTAACAAAATATAGCAGCATTTCTACTAGATAGTATTAGAGTTGCTGGGACTTATAGATTCATATAATCAGCTTTAGTAGATTCTATCAATTTTCCAAAATATTATTCCCTTTTATATTCATATCACCAGTGTGTAAGCATTCCTGTTCCATGTCTTAACAAACTCAATACTTTTCCTTTTTATTGTTTAAGCTATTTTGATGAATATATTGTGGTCTAATTTGCATTTTCCTGATGAGAGACTTATGTATTTTAAAAAGATGATTCTGTTGTGTGGATAATTGGGTCTATTGCATTAACTGATGGTCATTAATATAATGTGCATTGTCCCTAAGGATACCAGAGTGCAAGGTTAAACAAAATGGTACAGAACAAAGCTATTAAGGCTCACATTTATAATGTCTAGTTTTAAGAAATAAATCAAGCTTTAGCATTATCCCCCATCTTGTAACACTGGTGTCTTCAGTTGTCCAAAGTTCAAACCCACAGGTAAGGTACTTCTGCCCTCATCCAAAGACCTTTGAGACTTTAACACTCAAAGTGTGTCCTGATTTTCCCTTCATTTGCTTATTTGTTTCAGTATTTTGCTACATCCTGCAATTGCATGCTAAGTAGACATATTCTTATTCCAATATAAGATTTTCATTAATTTTAGATCTTTTACATTATGGCATAATATGATTGGGGCAGTTAATAAACACTTTATGCACTGCAAAATAAGCTCACTTGCCACTTTGTGTCCAAGTTCTTAGAGAGTTGTAGAATGCAAAAATGAGATTTTTTTTAACAGAAGACAAGTGTCAGATTTGGTCATGTTCATGTAATAAATGAATATTTGTGTGAATTCATTTAAAATACATTTTTAAGGAAAAGATTTACTTTGGTCTTTCAAATTGCATTTTATAATGAGTAAGAAAGTAACAGGTTTTTTAAATGTGTCTTCAAAGACAGCATTTGGAAATGGTTATTTAAATGGTTTCGAGTTAATGAGTTTTGTTACGAAGAAAACTATGTGTAAATGTGTCACAAAAACTTTCTTACCTGTACTATTTAAAACACTGAAAATCAACTTTTCCAATAAGCTTACATGTTTTCTAAGAGTTTATCTATTTTGTATCTGTATGTTAAAACATAAAAATACAATGTCTTCTGATTAGTTTGCAAGGATTATTGATTTAACAAGGGAGGTTGACATTTAGTACTGAAATTTCAGGAAAAAGGTCACAATTGCTGGATAAATTGATAGATCTAATGAGCATAGCACACGCAGCTCAGTTTAAAACCTACTTTCCACAATTTGGAAAAATCAAATGAAGAGTTTGGGAGCCACTAAAAAGAAAATCAAAGATAATTATGAAACAAATCTAATTTTAATCTCATTTCCCTCAACCAAGATTTGTAGAAACAATAAAGCCTTTTGAGTAAAATATTGCAAAGGCAATATGAACAATCTTCTCATTGTTAACAAGAATGCATTCTATGGTCAGGCATGGTGATACCTGCCTATAATCCTAGCACTTGGGAGGATGAGGAAGGATAATTTGAGTTAGAGGGCAGCTGGGGAGAATCTATCTCAAAAAACTAAACCAAAACAAAACAAAAAAGAAAGAATGTTTTCTATTTTACTTTATAAAATAAGTAAGTTAAAATATTTAAAATTCATGTTTACTTCACTATTAATATGAGAATATATCAATTAATGTATATTAGAAATTAATAAGTATATACATGGACTATTATAAACTGATATATTGGGGCTTTCTTTAGTTTTTATTTGTAGCCATATTTGGTACAAACTGATCATAAATTAACTAGATTGGTAACAGTGGAGTTAATGAGAGGTTGTTAATGTCTTGATAATGTTGATCAGTAGTAAGTAAGATGTGAAGGAAATGAGTCAAGAGTGACTCTCACCAATCAGACTTCATCAAGTTTCACTTACTTATGGGCTGGCAGAGTGCCTCAAACAGTAAGAGCACCTGTCTAGGAAGCCTGAGGCCCTGAGTTCAAACCCCAGTACTGCCAAAAAGTTTCATTTGTTTAAATTTTAAAATTGGCATAGGAACATAGCATTGTGTATATGCTAACATACACAAACATTCTGCATTGAAAAATATCAATAGTTCTCCATGAAATGATAATTTTCCAATACTAAATAGAAATCTAAACATAAATGTGTAGTTTGTAGTTAAATATACAACTTTGAGGTTGGGTGTATGGTTTAGGAATTTATCCATAATGTGAAGTCACCAACATTTAACTTAAAGGCATAAAACAGAATGAGATTTCCTGAATCATGAGTCATGGAAGAGCAAGTAAGAGAATCAAGTACTAGCTCATGGAATGCCAAAGTTTGGAATTCGGCATGATGTGAGAGAAACCTGGCAAAACGATGTTAATGGAGAAAGCAATGGCATGAGAATGGAACCCAAAGAGTATGGGCTATAAAAGCCCAGAAGAAAAAACAAAAAAGAGCTGGCAAAACTCT
Organism: Castor canadensis; assembly: GCF_047511655.1. NCBI lineage: Eukaryota > Metazoa > Chordata > Mammalia > Rodentia > Castoridae > Castor > Castor canadensis. The sequence goes on from NC_133400.1 coordinate 24,800,134, forward strand.
CTGTCAACCTGGAAAAAACATTGGTAATTAAAAAATACTTACTTGACAAATAAAAATCGTATATATTTATGAGAAACAACAAGATGTTTTAAAATGTGTACATATATACTTTCTATTGAGTCATAAAATTGACAAATCTAGCTAAGTAACATATGAATTACTTGACATATTTATTCTATTTTTAATGAGAACACTTAAAATCTACTCTTTTAAGCCATTTCCAAACGTGTAATACATCATTATTAACTACAGTCACCATTGATATAATAAATCTCCTGAACTGACTCCTCTTAACTGAAGCTTTGTAGTCTTTCATCAACTTCAACTTCTCCCTCACTATCCACCTCTGGTAATGACCATTTTATAATGTTTCTATGAATTTGAATTTTGACATTTCATAAGTGAGATCCTACTGTATTTATCTTAAGGTGACTGAATTTTTTCAGTTAGCATAATATCTACCAGATTCATCTATGTTGCCACAAATGTCAGGGTTTCCTTCTTTTTAAAGAATAAATCATATTCCACTGGATACGTACACCATATTTTTTTGTCCATTCATTCCCGGAAGGAGACGTAAGATGATTTCACATTTGGTGACAATTGATGCTGCAATGAACGTGGGTATGCATATATCTCTGACATCTGATTTCATTTCTTTTAGGTATATGTCCAAAAGATGTATTTGAGGAGACTTCATATTATTTTTGATAGGAACTACATCATTTGACTTTTCAGCTACCAATGTTGCCAGGGTGCCCATCTCTCCACATCCTCCTCAATTCCCGTTATTGCTCATTTTTCAATAATCCTGGAGTGGGATGAAAGTGAAAAGGAGGATCAAGAAGGAGAATGATCTGAATACACAGCTTTTCATTGAATCTTGCTGTGAAGGGTGCATCAAAAAATGTCTCTCCACCAAATACCTCTCCACCACTACATCCCCTAACTGTTGTGAACTTCCTGTAATCCAATGAGTGCATTGTCATTTGTTCCCTAATGCTTTGTATGTCCTGTATAAAATGCTCTCCCTTTCCTTTTACTACTTCTTCTCCCTTCTCCATATGCAAAAGGGATTTTCTAACAAATCCCCATTTATCCTCTAAGAGTCTGAAGAGATGGGAGGTCTCAGGTTCACTGATCTATTCCATCTGAGAAACAGCAACTTTCACCTTCAAGCTCAGATAGCTACCTGCATGGAGACATTTATTATACCAAATCACATTGCTTCTTTAAGATTTATTAGTTGAGTTTCCCCACTTATCCTCTATTTTATGCAAATGCATAAACTTTCCATTATCTCCTCAGTGTCTTATACTGAAACTTGAGTAAAGTCATTTCTTAACCAATAGCAACTTCTTACAATTCAAATCAACTTATTATCTACATATAAGTAAGTGAATGAAAAATAAGTATGAAATGAAAATACTTGGCTATATCAGAACAAAAAAGAAAAATAGATTATGTTACAATTTAATCTTGTCAATCATTAGTTTCTCTGTTTTTTGACTCTACTAGAAAGTGTAGGAAGGAGAGAAAAAATAATGGAGAAGGATGGGCTTAAAAAAGAAAGCAAATCAAAGTATACTTTCTGATTATGATTGCAGTGATTTCTGGTGAACCTCAAAGCAATTACAGACTTAAATGAGCTGTGTCCTAGTTTTTTTATATTATTACATCTGTGCTATACTCTCCCAGCATGTGGATGGTCTGAAGGAATTACTTAAATTCTTTTTGTTTATTGTTGTTATTTTTGAGACACAGTCTCACAATGTAGCCCAGACTGGCCTTGAACTTTCTATCCTCCTGCTTTTGCCTCTGAAATACTGAGATTGCAGGCATGTGCCACCACATTCACCACTTAGATGGTTTTGAAATCAGTATCAGTACCACAGACCAGCTTGCCTTACCCAGGCACTTCTGTTCTGGGGACACTGGTGGCACACCAGCAGCCAAAGTTAGTGTAATTGCTCAGACAATAGACACATTCTCTGGGACATGGGGGGAGGAGCTGGGTGTTTAGCTATTATTTTGTTCTTATTCCCCATGGGTCTGACATTGTCTTTTGCTCTTCAGCATTTTCATTCCCTTACCTGAGTCTGAAATTAAAACTCTTGGAGGCTGGGAGAAATAGAATATTTTATTTACTTAAAATATTAAATGAGTATGTACTCCAAAATGATCTTAGGTTAACACATGCATACCACCTATGGAGATAGAAAGAAACACATGTAAGAAAATAGGAAGAAAAAAAAAGAGAAGGCAAGAAATGTGTTTTAAATATCCATGCCATGCTTTACATCTTACCATCTGATAGAGGTCACAGGTTAAAATTTATGCAGCTTGGACTAAAATTGATATGCTTTATATTAAATCATATTGCTGCAAAATTTATCACTAGTAATATAATTTTTTAAACAAACAAAACAGCTTCATCTCTCAGGGTTAACAGTAGGAAGGGGGAAGAAGTCATGTCATTCCTTTACTTTAAAGTCTTTTTCAATAGTATAGAAAGTTTTGAAGCATTGGACTTGCATTTCATGTCCTAAATGAGGTGTTCCACAAATGATTCATTCTATAGGCCTATTTAGAAATAATAAGAGCAAGATCAAATTCAATAATAATCCAGACTATTACTTTGAATAAAAACCATTGTATGTTTATGAGTATTTAGGCTTTTGTATATATAACTTTATACTTAAAATCTATCTAGTTATCAGGAAACAAAATTCTCTAAATACACAGTGAGCATTTTATATTAAAAAATAAATTGAATATAGATTTTATCAAATGATGGCAAAAGTCAGAGTCAGAAGAGACTAACCTCTTTGTTTGCAAAATGTTGGTACTTACATCTATAAAATAGGCTAAATTTGCATTAAATGATGACATCTAAAAGTCCCTGATAGTCCTGAGAAAGCACCAAAGGAATGTGTTATTGTTGTGAGAAAAACAATGATATAGTAATTTGTCAATAGCATAATTAAATCATGTGCAAAGGAAGAGGCAACACATGGAAGTAATTACAGTTTTCATGTACTAGTACCATTGTCCTCATATCCAAACATACTTTAAAGAAAATAGCCAATTTCTATATACTCATAACCAGGAACTTGCAGAGCTATCATAGAATATGTTGGACCAGAATTATTCTTTTCTTTTCTGCATCCACCTAACACATACCTAATTCTATGTTTCTATAGCTTGCTGAGTACTAAAATACAGACTTTCTATTGAAAAAGTATTGAGATATGTCTTCCCTTTCTATTTTTGTATATTTTATTCCTAGCATACAGTATATCCTCAATAAATATCTGCTCAATAGAATCATTACAGGAATAGATCTTCAATGAGATAGAATAATGCAAGCTGTAGAAAACATTTCTTGAGAGAAACTTTGTATTATATGCTAATGGGTTTTTAAACTTTTAACAATTCCCTATTACCTACCAAATGAAATCTATGAAAGGATGTCTTATGAATAGAGATGTACTTGAAAGACAGAACACTGGTTACAACTAGGAAAATGGATGGCAAGAAGGAGAACCTGAGCTGTAACATATTTTTTAGAGGCCTATTAAAATATTCCAGCTGTGAATAGGGTTGCAATAAACATGGGGTGAGCAGGTGTCTATGAAGTAACCTGAATCACATTCCTTTGGATATATCCCTAGGAGTGGGATTTCTGGATCAGATGGCAGATCTATGTTTAGATTTTTAAGAAGCCTCCATATTGTTTTCCAGTGTGGTTGTACTAGCTTACTTTCCCACCAGCAATGTATGAGAGTTCCTTTTTCCCCACATCCTTGCCAACATTTGTTGTTTGTGGTGTTTTTGATGACAGCTATTCTAATAGGCGTGAGGTGGAATCTTATTGTGGTATTGATTTACATTTCCTTTATGGCCAGAGATAGTGACCATTTTTTTCATGTGTTTTTTGGCCATTTGGATTTCTTCTTTTGAAAAAGTTCTATTTAGTTCAGTTGCCCATTTCTTTATTGGTTCATTGATTTGAGCTCCTTGAACATTCTGGTTATCAGTCCTTTGTCTGTTGTATAGCTGGCAAATATTTTCTCCCACTCTGTGGGAGGTCCCTTCAGTTTAGAAACCATTTCTTTTGCTGTGCAGAAACTTTCAACTTCAATAGCCACGTTATGGAAACAGTCAATACTGACGAATGCATTAAGAAAATGTGGTTTTTATACACAATGGAATTTTACTCAGCTGTGAAGAAGAATGAAATCTGGTCATTTGCAAGCAAATGGATGGAACTGGAGAACATCATCTTAAGCCAAGTTAGCCAGGCTCAGAAGACCAAAAATCATATGTTCTCCCTCATATGCAGACTTTAAACCTAAAATAGATGCAGTAATGTTATTGGACATGGGTCACACACTAAGGAGAGAATAAATATAGGAGGAATAGGGAAAGGTAGGAAACCCAAAACATGAAAGTGTTTGATGTGCCCACTGTAGAGGAGCTGATATGGTAAACTTAAAATGACAGAGATCAATATGGGAAGGTGACCAGGAAGTAGTGAAGAGGTCTGGTAGAGAAGAATCAATTTGGGTTGTAATACACATGTGCATGGAAGCAATGCTAGGAATCTCTCTGTATAGCTATCCTTATCTCAAATTAGCAAAAGCACTGTGTCTTTCTTATTATTGCTTATGTCTTCTCTTCAACAAAATTGTAGAAGAGGGCAGAACAGTTTCTGCCTGGAAGTGAAGCAGGGGAGAGGGAAAGGGTGGGGGAAAAGGGGGAGAAATGGCTCAAACAACGTATGCATATATGAATAAATGAATTTTAAAAATTCCAGCTGAAATATATTGCTGACCTGAATTACAACAGTTGTGTGGAGTATGAATGGTATGATTGTGGTAGAGTTGTTAGGACTTGACCACTGATTAGAGGCAACAATGTCATAGAGAGTGCCTCTGAGTTCAAGTGACCACACTCTTAGACATTAAAGAATAATGGAGCTAGGGCACTGGTGGCACATGTTTCTAATCCTAGCTACTCAGGAGGCAGAGATCTGGAGGATCACAGTTTGAAGCCTGCCTGGGCAAATAGCTCATGAGACCCTATCTCAAAAAAAAAAAAAAAAAAAATCCATCACAAAAAAGGGCTGGTGGAATGACTCAAGATGTAGACCCTGAGTTCAAAACCCCAGTACAAGGGAAGTAGGAGGAAAGAAAGACAAGATTATTTATCTTATTTGGGGAGATATAATTATTTCCATTCTGGACACATATTTTTGATGAGTTTTAGGGACTACCTATGTGCCTTGGTAATGCATGCTAGTATCTTTAAATAAAAATAATGTGTTATTGACTCATTTCCTTTATTTTAAGCGCAATGAAGAAAGATTAATTATTAGGCTTCCATTTTATCCTCCCAACAAGTGTTTTACATTAGCCTGTAATATTCTCTTTGCCATTCTAAATTCTAGCTGTAGCATCCACTGGGCTTCCACATTCTAATTCAGTTATCAGAATCTCCATGTGTCCCACATTAAATAATGTAGATAATGAAAATAAATATGCTATCTTGGAAAGCTTAACAAATATAGGCTGAGTTCCAAGAAAATGAGAAAATTCTTCTCAAGTTATGGTGTTTTTTGTAGTTTGGATTGATAATGTCCTTTAAAAGCCCGTGTGTTAAAGATTGGATCTCCAGCTTGGTACAATTGGGAGTAAGTGGAGCTTTTCAAGACATAGTACTGGAAGGTCTTCAGGTCATTCAGGGTGTGTGCTTGAAGGGGATTTTTAGAGCCCAGTCTCATCCTCTTTATTTTGCTTCATGGTCATGAGATAAATACTTTTGCTCTGCAGTATGTTCTCTACCATGATGTGCTGCTTTGCCACCAGCCCGAAAACAAGGGAGACAATCAATAACAGACTGGAAACTCTAAAACTGTGAGCCAAAATAAATCCTGTCTCTTTATAACTTTATTTTATCCCAGGTGTTTGTTATAGTGACAAAAACTGACACAAAGTGCTTTAAGACTTTGGGAACATGGAAATTATGGTTATTAAACTCCTGATCACAGATTGCTGTTGCCAAGATTAATTCATAAATCTGGGTGCTATTTAGGGTAGAGCCTTATGCCAGTCTTCTCAAAATGCTTCACTTTATTCACTTAAGGTGGTGGCATATGCAACAACTTCTATTTGAAACTTCTGAACAAATCATCACTTCCTCAGGGAAGCCATTATTGACTTTCCTAAGTCAATGTCACCTACCACATTTCTCTCCTTCACAACATTTGCCACAATTGAGAATTTAATTCCATGGATATAATATAATCATTTGAGTAAAGTCTCTTCCCACCAGACTTCTTCATGAGATTATATCTATTTTTACCCAATATTATATTTATAATGCTGAATGTAAACACTTGTAAATGAAACAAGGTCCAATAAATACACAATTGATAAGTAAAAAAGACTGTAAAATTAATGTCAATATGGAAGAGATTTCTGGGTCTAAACTACATAATTCCACTTTTCCACTTACTTCTACAAAACTGATTTACTTTCTTATCAGAAAGTTTGGAAAATTCAGTTTTCAGAAACATTTTTATCATTAAAAAATATTACAGAAATATCTACAAATGTTCATTAAATAAAAATATGACCCTAGTGAAAACACAAAATAAAACAAATAAAGATAAGGTCTTAAGGAGCTATCAGTAAGCTTCACAGGAATACAGAATAAATTGTTGATCTACTTATATGCATGAGACAGTTTGTTGCAAACATTTATTTTTAGAGATTGTTATTTTCTAACTGCACAATAAATTACTTCCATTTGCATAATAGAATTGTTTGCTTCTTTGATTTTCTGTCTAGATTGGGAATTATTAATATTTAGTCATACTTGAAATTGATGCATTGTCAAAGAGTATAAGTATAAAGTATGTATTCCCATTATAAGTTTTATTTTTCATTATTCTCAGGGAGTAAGGATAACACATTATACTCCTGTCTTTGAGAAAAATTTTAAGATAGAACTTAAATGAAAAAAAATCAGTGAAACAATTTTGGAAATCTGTATTGAAAAGAACACGAGCTCTTCAGTGAACAGCTTCAATATGGCCTTGCACAATGTCTGACATATTCAATAAATGTTTAAAAGATGGATGTTCAATGAGACACCAGAGAATAAAAGCTGCTTTCAATTTCAAACATTCTTATAAGATCAGTAGAATAAATTCCTCACTCAACTTTGTCACTGATAAACTTAAAAAAACTATTTTATGCATGATGAGAGGATATTTTCTAATGAATTCATTTAATTCAAATTAAAAATTATTAAGTTTCAAACTTTGTAGGTGTTGTTTACAGCACAAAGCTTTTAAAAAATATATACAATTATGGCCTGGTATAGTTTTAAATTTAAGTAGGTAAATATGAAAATCTCAGAATTGCACTCTATTGATTTCATTTGTTTTAATTTTATTTTCTGTAGACCAAATTAAATAACCAAAAAAAAAAAAATCAATAAACAGGAAAGAATTTTGACCACTTAACACAAGAATTCTTTTCCAGAGGACAAAGTGACTATAAGATATACACATTTTGTATACTGTATTTTTCTTTATTGAAAAATGGAAGCACACAGTTGTTGGAAGATGAACTGTTGAGAGTATGCAGAATTACTTAGAAATGTGAAGTGAAAACCTTCCCCAAGGTTTCAGAAAGTAAATATTAATGAGAACTCCACTAATGGTTGACAACCTATTCCCCCAAAAGGTTTCTAAGATGTTGTACAGATGCAACAGTGTTAGGTAGGGCACCCTAAGACTTAGCAGAGAACACTAGGGACCCATTCATTTTCCCCCCATTGGCATTTTGTTTCTCTTAGCTATAGAAATGCTCTCTAACTTCTCTATCCAGCCTTCTTCAGTATACAGTTTGACTGGTCATGGTTTTAGATGTAATCTAAAAAAAAATCACTCTTATAATTTATATAAATAGCATAAATGCAAAATACCTTCTTTCGTCATTTTTTTAATTTCATGAGTCTTTATTATTCATCTTTATATCCTAAATAACTAATGTGATGTCAAACTTTGAAGGTGCTTAGTAATGACAACTGAATGATGAAAACAATATTATTAACAGTTCTCTTACAGTGAACAATTAAAGGAAATAAATGCTAGCATGTTATCTAGTTCATAATACCACATTTTTGCTTGGTAACCAAGATTGAGCATTTTTCCCTTTCACTTATGTATATAGTGATTGTTAGAAAATTTACACTATATAACAGGACCTTGAAAACTTGTAAATTGCTGGTAAGTCTAGGCATTGCAGTCATTTGTTTTGAGTTCCACCATATTTTAATCTATTCCATTATTATAAAAATAAATGATCTTCCTTTTATATAGTGTTATTTAAAGAGGCACTCTGGGAAGAATTGGGGTTAAAAGTTCAGCTATCATTGTTTAAATCAATTTTGTCACTTGGTATTTGGCTACTCTAGATAAAGTCACTTAGCTTCTTTGAGTATCAGCTCTTTTATTCTAAAAAATGAAGATAATGTCTACTTGCAGACTTTTGTGAACAGTAAAGTGGGTTAATGCATATAAAATAGCACAGTGTTTAATATAAAAGAAACCCAAATTAATGGCATTATGTATGTTTGTTACTTCTATTTCTTCCACTGATGTTTTCAAATGTTTAAGCTAACATTTGACAACAAATCAATGAGAACAAGAGTAACAATACGAATATATTTTTCATCATATTTTAAAATGTATTAAAAGGTGAGGAACATACCATTCTGCAAAACAAAAAAAGTTTTAAAAGTAATGTTGGCATTTACTTTGGAGTTTGAAGCATTGTAAGTAAATTATACCCAATAATTTTAAAGTAGGCAGTTCAGTTTATGCACAGACATACTTTGACCTTTTTTGTATTTAACTGGATATGTGTATGAGATGCCTATCAAGCTTTCTTAACAAAAGCTAAGAAAAGGGCAGTTCACACAGTGTTGGTCATGAAATGATTAAATGAAATTCTTATGAGCTGTCACAGTCCAGTAGGTGGAAATACTTAATGATATTACCTTGAGAATGGTAGTATGGTTATGCAGGAAATGGCATGGTATTAAGCAGGAAGTGGGCCTCATTGCCATATTTTTGCCAGAGTCTTAAACTCAAAAGTCAATCAAAAAGCTATATTACAATGTAGAATTAGATTATATCTTTGAACACAGTAGAAATGGGAACAATAAGGACATTCAGAATACAATTAGGTGTATTCTATAAAGTGCAAACATGGACATTCTACTTTTTTTCTTAGAAAATGTTACACCTAGCAGTCCTTTTATTTTTCTTTATTTTTTTAATGTGATTATTATCCTGATTATTATTTTTTAATCTTTTTTTTACTGTTGTTCTGGGTGTGAGTACATTGTGGCATTGACAAAAGTTCTTAAAATATATCAAATATACTTGAATTCACCATTCCACCACTCTCCTTTATCCTCAACTCTCCCCATTCCTGGCAGTTTCAAAAAGTATCATTTTTGCATTTACACACGTGTACATAGTTTTTGCCCTCCTACCACTTTGTCTACCACTTCTCTCCTTCCACTGTTACCTACCCCCCCATTCTGGGCAGGACCTGTTCCTATTCTCTGATTTTGTAGAAGAAAAAAGAAGAAAGGGAAAATGAAAAAAATGACATTTTTGATTGTGATAGCTACACAGGAAGTTTTTTTGTGATACTTCCATGTACATATGTAATTGTAACCACAATTGGTTCATCTCTTCTATTTTTCTTCATTTCACCTTAGTCTATTTTTTATGGTGGCTTCAGTCAGTTTAAGAATTCTATATTCATTCTTGTATATATCAACCATATTCAACTTCTTACTTTCCTTCTTTTACCTTACCCCTCTTCTATGTGATCTCCCCTTAGTATGATCAGTTTTTCATAATATTGCTGTATTTGTATTAAGTCTATATTCCACATATGAGAGAGAACGTGTGGCTTTTGGCCTTCTGACCCTGGCTAACTTCACTTAAGATGATGTTCTCCCATTCCATCCACTTACCTATGAATGACAAAATTTCATTTTTCTTCATGGCTAAATAAAATTCCATTTTATATAAATAAGTCCTTTTAGAACTACCTAATCTAGGAATAATTCTTAGGAATAGTGTGGTTAAAAAGATTAAAGTAATGTGAATCTTAAGCAGTACTATTAAGGCCGACCTTTTTTTTCTATGAGTCTTATAAAAAATATAGAATACTGATTGATTATAAATGAACAAGGAATACAGAAACTCGGGCTGGCCAAAGTAAGTGAGCAAAACTTGGGGAACTATGAGAAGAAGCACAAAGCAAAGCAATTCATTCTTTAAACCAAAATTAACTGAAAATCATCACTCATTTTTTAGTAACAAGAAACTTAGAAAACCTTGTTAGAATCAACTTCTATAAATTTATTTTTATGAACAATTATTCAGAGGATAACTCTAACATATAAAGCATATAGTTCTCTGTTCATCATGTCAGTTGCTATTGGTGAGTTCTTTTAGTACTATAAATATTCTTAGTTAAAGAACTCTGGGAGATCATGAAGATAAGTATTCTATCGAATAGTTCAAATCTGAAAAGTAACATAAAATATACTATCATATGCAGAGGATAATGTTATACTAGGTTGACTTAAGAAAATATGCCTATGGCTCAGAAGTTATTTACATGACAGAGAAATTTTCATTAGAAAAACTATAGTTTATTAAAAAAATTTTTTTCCTGTTTTTATTTTTATTTTTGTTGTACATATGGGTACATTGTGGCATTTACAAAAATTCTTATATCACATTTGAATTCACTCCCTCCATCATTCACCTTTATCCTCTCTCTCCCCGTTCCTGAAATAGTTTCAGCATGGGTCATTTTCTCATTTTACCCTCCTACACTCTTATATCCTTCCCCCTTCCACCAGTACTACCTTGCCCCCAGACAGGATCTATTCTCTGTTCTCTTTCAGAACAACGAAGTTTAAACATTGAGATTCCCTGGAAAATCTCCAAAACCATGTTATTTAAAATTACTTGCAAAAATTCTATTGAATTGAAGTAACAGTCTTCATATTTTCTAAATGGAAATATGCTTCCCTATGATAGAATTTTTTCACACCCATTTTAGAAATTCATACTCAACCAAGAAATGCAGTTGTAAGGCTTCATCATTATTAACAAAATACCCAAGAGATTGAAGAAGTATTCGTGATCGTGTGACAAGGTGTTAGCTGACTGTCATGGGTTGAAGTTCATTTTCAGCTATTTGTGTTGTATGAAAGTATGACTCTCTCCTAAGATACTTGGCACACATGCAAGAGAAGATCAAATTCAACTGCAAATTCCATTAGCCAGAATTTCTTGCTAAACATACATCAACAAAAGAGTCAATAAAGCCAGATGACTGGCCAATTCAGTGAACTAACTGAACTTTAGCATACCATTAACAATTTCCATTATTTCATAACATTTATTGAGTAATTCGTACACCAGAATCTTGATATTGAAAGGTCCCTGTGCACAAAGAGCTTCTTGCCCAGTGGGAAGAAAAATAAATAAGGGCAATAACAATGCATGATAAAATGTATTATGACAGAGGAAATTAGAAAATGAACATAAAACATGTGTGAGAGGTGGCTAGAAAAGACATTCTGAGGAGTTCAATGGAAGGGTAGGGCATTCCAAGGATTATTTAAGGCCCTGAAGGTACATATGTTGATCTTTCTCCTCCCTGAATGAATTCCAGGATAATCAAAATGTGAATTACAATTGATGTAGACAGAAGAGGAGACGGGCAGGAGGATATTCAGACCACACACCATCCATGCTTATGTATCTAATTTCTATCGCAGTTTGTAAAAAATTCCATGGGAAACCACTAGAGGATTTTAAGTAATTCAAAATTTTGCAGTCCCAAGTCACATATACAGTGACTATGACTGTATTTCTAGTGGATGATTATAGTCACTTCAAAGGAGTAAGTAGTGATAAAATTGGAGGCAAATTAGATGACTGGGAAAAGGAACTGATAGGTAAGTTGGAATCATTTCTTTTCTCCATATGTGAAAACAAGTGTGATGCTGTATTTCAGAGCATAAGAAAGAACCTGTGAAGGGATGTCATCCATCTTTACATTCAACGGAGCTAATAGGAAGTGCTTGTCTTTTCCAGTGTGGCCCTTGGTGATTAACATTTTTCTGATGGCCTGGAGTATGCTAAGGAAATCTCCTGATGCTTTATAACCACTGGTGATTGACTCATTTAAGGCATGGAGTATTTTGTTAGAGACACAGGAAATCTTGTGAAGTCATACTCAGACTCACCAAACATTATGGCTTAGGACTGGGCTAGGTTTTTGAGAGTTTGTCTCATTGTTCCCTTCCTTTCAAACCTCATTGCCTCCATTCTCTACTCTTTCATTTTGCTCCAGTCGTGCTCTCTTGCTGTGCTTGGAACAAATTTGCCATTCTCTTTGCGTTATGGTCACCATTCTCTCTTCATTATCTTATTTAATTTTCTTAGTGGCATTCCTTACTACTTAACATAGTAACTGTTTATTTTTCCGTATATTTTAAGTCTTTCTCAACACCAGTCCACTCCTCCCCAGGCAATGGAAGTTTAACCATACCAGACAAGGCAGTTATTTCTTCTTCCAATATTTGTAGAATGGCGAAAAGAAGGAAAGGAAGGGATGAGAAGGAGAAACAGAGCATGAGAGGGAATGAGAGGTACTGAGGGAAGGAGGGAAGGAAGGAATAGGAATAAGGAAAGAAGTTGAAGGAACAAAGAGGGAAAGTGGAAGGGAAAAGTAAACACAGAAGATAGGGTATGTTTTCTTTTATGTTTTTTGACATAAAGAGCTTTGTTTTATATATTTAATTTAGTCCAGAACTAGGATTATGTTTTCACAGTTAATGTATTTGTTTTTAGTATGAAATAATAGAAGATAATCTCCTTTATCATAAACTGTTAATAGTCTGTAGTATCCCTATTATTTAGGTCTATTCTCGCTTATGGAAATTGCAAGTTTCTGCTATGCAGTGATAATTTCCACATTATTTTCACAGTTATTAGAAATTTAGGTACCAAATAATCACTTGTTTAATTGAATTAGAATTTGATATTGTTTTAAAACGCAATGTTATTCTCTGTGTATGCCATAGTAAATAAGTTGACCATAGTAATGTGTAAGACAAAACATGCATTGATTAAATAATGCTCATCAGGTAGTAAACAATACATGTTAATAGTTTTCTTCTAATGTTCAAAATACATGCTTAAATTAGAACATGCCCTCATTAAGAAGATAAAAATAAATGTTTAAAAAGTAAAAGTTCATATGGTTCATTAACACCAAAACTGGGATTTGAATCCACGTCTATTTAACTGCAGTGTGTTTATTTTTCTAAATACAAAATTTCTTGGTCTTAGTGCAGTTTTTTCGGCATAGACATGAGTAAAGCATTTATTCTCCTAAGTAAACACTTATCAAGTCCTATTACGACCTATACTTACTTGCTTGACTTTTGTTTTTAATTTCCTTAATTGGCCCCTCCTTTTAAACTGATTTACTTTCTTACAAAAACAAAGATTTGAACTGACCATCATGGTACCCACCTGTAATCTCAGCTACTGGGGAGATGGAGATCAAGAGGAATGTGGTTTAAGACTAGCCTGGGACAAAAAAAAAATAATAATAATGAGACCACATTACAAGAAATAATCTGGGCATAATGTTTCATGCCTGTAATCTCAACTATGACGGAAACATATGTAGCAGGACCATAGTTTGAGGCCAGCCCTGTACAAAAATGCAAAACCCTATCTGAAAAAATAGCTAAAGCAACAAGGGTTGGAGACTTGGCTGTAGTGGTAGAGTACCTGCCTGCTTGAGTTCAAACCCAGGACCAGCAAAAAAAAAAAAAGAAAGAAAAGAAAAGTGGATTTATTCAACATAATAAGATAAAATTAATTTTAAAGTGACAAATAAAATAAAGTAGAAGGGAATACAGTATGCTAACCTAACCAAGACATACCTAGAGATCTAGAATGAGGTCATTAGACTATGTTACATAATACAGTGCCTGGTAAACTTGAGGCTAGTTAAAAATTAATCTCTGTCTTTTCTCCTTGTCCCAACATGGGAGACAACATGGATAATCTATATATACAGTTGTTCATATGGACAAAGCAAAACTTTTTATGAAATACATATAGTCAATTCCCATATTGAGGACTGAAAATTCTCTCTCATGAGCACTACCATATTTACATATTAGTAGTCAGCCAATGAAAACTCAGTGGTTCTCTGGAACTACTAAAATCATAAAATTAATTCTTTAGTAGACATGAAAATTTCTTAGGGATCATTTATATCAAAGCCCTCAATATAGTTAATGGCCTCATGAGCAAATCTGATTAATTCCACACATTTATAGTGACTGTCAGTATGGGGCTTGGCAGTATCAATTTGCACATAAATTTAAAGACAACTAGGAGAACTACATTTTTTTGACAGTACTGGGATTTGACCTCAAGGCTTTGTACCTGCTAAGCAGGTGCTTTAGTGCTTGAGCCACACCTCTAACCCTTTTACTTCTGGTTATTTTTGAGATAAGGTCTCATTTTTGCCTATGCCACCCTGGACCAAGATTCTCCTATTTTATGATTTCTGCTATATTTGGGATGACAAGTGCATGCCACCACACCCAGCTATTGGTTCAGATGAACTCTTGAGAACATTTTGCTCAGGCTGGCTTTGAACTGTGAGCCTGATGTCAGCTTCCCATGTAGCTGGAATGACAGAAGTGAGCCCCAGTGCCCAAATACGAGAACATTTTTATCACGTGTCAGGCAGTGTGCAAACCACTGGAGAAAAGGGTCTAAATGTTGTCTTTGTAGTTCCAAAGGGGAAAACATTTTTTACATAACAAAAGAAGTGCAAATGGAGTGAAAAGTATGAGAATGAAGTAGACACAAGATACAATGATAACATAGAGAACTACAAATCAAAATTTCATGTCTGAAGTGGGTTAAAATATACACAAGGATTAAAAGAAACATAAGGAACATCAATAGCATATTCACAATCAGGTAGAACTAAGTTTGCTTCATAAACAAATAATACTTCCTATCTCAATCTCTAGTTTAATGTAACAAAACTCGTATTCAAGTTGCACCTCCAACAGAGTTTGGTAGAGCTTTGAGTCTTGTGTGTGGTGAATGGAATCTAGACCCTAACATGCCCTCTGCCAATGATTGGTTATCCTCGCCCATTAACGAGGTGAACATGTAAATTTCAACTAATCAGTGAAATTTAATCAGAATGTGGCAAAGGGCATAATATGTCACTCAAAATACTATGTTATACTATAGAAAATAAATTCCAATGTGTTTTAGAAAGCACATTCTATTTGCGGCTTGATGAAATAAGTGTCCATATTGAGAGATCCCACAAAACTGAGAACTGTAGGAGCTGGAAATGAGCTTCAGCCAGAAAATCTCAAGAAGCTTGGGCCTTCACCTCTACAACTGCAAAGGAAATGAGTTTGGCCAAAAATATGAATGAGCTTAGAAATGAATTCTTCCCCATTGAAACCACCAGATGAGAAAGCAACCTGGCTGAAATCTTAACTGTAGAATATTGAAACTCTAAGTACAGGACTCAGTTAAGCCATGTAGACTTCTGACTCAAAAGAAACTGTGAGATAATAACCACAGTGTGTGTGTGTGTGTGTGTGTGTGTGTGTGTGTGCGTGTGTGTGGGGGGTGTGTGTGTGTGCGTGAGTGTGTGTGTGTGTGTGTGTGTGTGTGCGTGTGTGCTTTTTACCTACATAAAAATCTCCACCTCAATATGAGCTTTTTCTGTCCTTCTGAGTCATATTAGAGGGACCCAACCTCTCTCCTGTCCAGGCACCAGTGGTTCACACTTGTAATTCTAGCTTCTCAGGAGGCAGAGGTTAGGAAGATTGCAGTTCAAGGTCAGCCAGGCAAACAGTTCCTGAGACCCTGTCTCAAAAAACCCATCACAAAAAAAATTGCTGGTGGAGTGACTAAAAGTGTAGGACTTGAATTTAAACCACAGTCCACAAAAAAATTTTTTTTAAAAGACATAAGTATGACATAAACTGTAATGGAAATAAATTAAATGAATATATTAGGAGAAGAACTGCTAGAAAATTGAAGCTTTTCTGATAGTCACACTTGTTTATTTACTCTGTGGTTCAAATTTTCTTCGATCAATAAATACCACTCTAATAAGAAAGTGCCAATAAAAATAATATTTCTTAACTATAGTAAGCACATGTAAAAATACCCATTTTATAGATAAGTAGTAAGCTAGTACTGCACATTAGAATTCATTATTTTATTATTCCATTATTTCAGAAAACACATCAAAATTATTTTTTAAAAAACAGCAGTGGTAAATTTAAATCCTTATTTTTTTCTTAACTGTGTATCTTGAGATATCATAAAACAAATCCTTTCAATGAATGAAAGAAAATGCCTCTTTTGTAAGATAAATCAATTTTTGGCTCCCTAGATACCAACCAATTTTTCACCAGACACTCATAAAATAGGTCTATCCTGACAAGTGCATAGACCTTATGTTCTGTCTCTATCCAACTGAGTCCACATAAATGTTCGAACTTTCAGATTATTGTTCACCCTTCTGTGAAGAGACCCAAAATGTAACAGCATCTTCATTCTCAATAGAGCAAAGTCATTCATCTCATGTTTGCCTAACTCAAGAATAGATCTGAAACAGCCTTCGTCAAGGTTAGGGCATGAAATTAATAATAATAATAAGAGTAATAATGTAGTGAATGTGACAAAAGTAGAGTAAAAATACCTCCACAAAGTAATGCAAATATACTTATAGAAAAGATGTGTAGGCTGAGAATAGTTTGGTGTCTCTTTTTACTCTATTTAGTATAACTTCTGTATGAAAAAAACAAAAATTGCCAGTTCATAAAGATATCCTCACTGATGGTTAAAGGATGAAGTTGATGTAATCTGTAATCTTATAAAGTTCACATCCAATAGGCAGAGGTTGTAAATTTTAAAAATTATACTGGGCACACTGACTCAGGTCTGTAATCCTAGCTACTCAGGAGGCAAAGGACAGGAGAATCACAGGTCGAACCCAGCCTAGGGCAAAAGAAAGTGAGACCCCATGTCAACCAACAAGCGAGGAGTGGCGGGGTACATCTGTGATCTCGGCTAGGAGGGAGGCCTTTGATGGGAAGACTGTTGTCAGAGGTCCATCCTGAGCAAAAAACAAGGTCCTATCTGAAAAATAAAAGGACAAGAGGACTGGGATTATAGCTCAAGTGGTAAAATAAGGTCTCAGCAGCCTAAAAAGAATGAGACACTGAGTTCAAACCTAGTTACCCCCAGAAAATGTGTAAATGTGGTGATTGAGACAATATCAGCTAATAATGAATTAATAAGTCTCCAATTCTATGATTTTAGTTCAAGCCTCATTTTAATGAAAACTGAGCATCAAAACTGTCTAAAAATTAATGACTTAAATAAATAAGTTACATAGAAACATAATAAAATACTGATTGGCCATTAAAAGTATAGTTGTAGAGATTATGACAAATACTTGACACTTAGTGTGACATCAGGTGGCAAAGACTAAATTTAAAAATGCGTGTTCACTTTGTATGAAATGATAGACATTGAATTCATGTGAAAGGGAAGGGTCTGGTAAAAACCTGAGTCTTTTTGAATTTTTGCAGTGTAGATTAAAATTCCCATTTAAAGATGAGAGAGATCAGGCCAAAGAAATTTCTGTATTTGGATCTCAGGAGAAAATAGAGATAAATCTAGAATATATATTTTTGTTTGACTTAATCCTTTTCTCTTTTTTGAACTTAGGGCCTACACCTTGAGCCTCTCCACCAGTACTTTTTATGTTAGGTATTTTCTAGAAATGATGCCATGGACTATTTACCCAGGCTGGCTTCGAACCACAATCCTCCTAATCTCTGCCTCCTGAGTAGCTAGGATTATAGGCATGACCCACCAGCGCCAAGCTGACTTGGTCTTTATAAATATTTAAGATTATAGGTTTATTAGGTTAATTCTTCTGCAGTTGTCTATGGAAAATAACAATCATTCCCCTCTTCCAATATATCATAGATATTATCTGGTTCAAGTTTTCATAACTAATACTCAGATTGCACCAATTGTGTTCCACAAAACAGAACTGCTCTATGTCCCACCCAATGCAGCACTATTAATCACTCACCTATATGTCACAGCGTCAGACTGATATGAAAGTTTCTAAACTCTTGCTCTCAATTTTTCTACTTATCTCATTGTGTTCTATTAGCAAAAGGTATTTATGGGACTAGAAATTGGTTCATGAGCACACTTTGAGTTATGCTAGTTAATTTAAATAAAGAGCAAGAGGAGGAGGAGGAGGAGGAGAGAAGGATGGAGAGGGAAGGAAAGAACAGGTCTGAAGATCTTTTCATCCTGGATAGTCTCAAACTGCAATCTTGGACAGGAAGTCTGGATCAACTGATAGTGTCTGCCTAGCAAGTGCTGAGTTCTGAGTTCAAATCCCAGCATCAGCAAAATTAACTAATTAATTAATAAAATTGCAATCTTTTCAATGTCAGCCTCCCAAGTAGTTGTGCTTACAGGCTTAAGCCACCACACCTGGCTTAATAATTATTATTTTCTCAGGAGAAAGGAAGGAAGGGAGGGAGGAAGAAAGGGAAAGAGAGAAGAAGGAAGAAGGAGAGAGAAAAAGGAAGGAGGAAAGGACTGTAAGAGAGAAAGAAAACAGAATTTAAAATGGCTGAGAAAATGTTGAGTTTAGAAAATTACATCTTTAATGGAAACTAAAATCATTAATTAAGATTAATAGTTTAATAAATACCCATCAATTTGATTACTTATTAAATACTATAGGAGCTCAAGATTGCTATTTAAGTAGATATTATTTTCAGTAGTACCAACAGAACCATTTCGAGTAGCCTAAATGTATAAACAATTATGACAATTATACATTTTAATATCATTTTTAATTGAAATTAAAAGTTATTTGCCCATAAATTTAAAGCATGCTTTCTAGAGAAATTTTGGTTGTTGCTAGGACAAATGACTATAAAACATGTTTTCCATAGTGGTCAATATAATTATTATTATTATCACTATTATTATTATTTTGGCAGTGCTGGGTGTTGATTTCACAACCTCACACTTTCTAAGCAGGTGCTTTACCACTTGAGAAACTGCACCAGTCCTTTGTGCTTTGGTTAATTTTGAGATAGGGTCTGATTTTATTTCATGGCTGGCCTAGGCTGAAATCATTCTATTTGTGTTGCCCCATCCCTAGTATGTGAGATGGCAGATGCACACCACCAAGCCCAGACATTCATTGAGATGCTGTCTCACAAATGCTTTGCTTGGGCTTGCTTCAAACCATGGTCCTTCTAATCTCAGCCTCCCAAGCAGTGAGGGTTAAAAGCTTGAGGCACCATACACAGCCTAGTAATTATTTTTATCTCATTTAAGAAGATGCAAATAACTGGAAAAATATCTCATATAATTCAATGATATGATGAATATATAGTTTTGTTGGTTTGTGGAGCTAAATAAAAAGATTAGTTTCAGTATGCCGTGTGTTTATATATTTCCTTCTTATTAGTCTTTGCTAAACTTTGAGAAAGTAAACTGTGTATTGAGGGAGGGCTATTTTTTTTCCTACCAGAAATGGATGCTCTTATTAAAATGTGAGGTATTTAAACTTAAGGTCAATTATTTGCACTTTCACTTCAATTAATAGGACATGGCCCCATAGTTTAATTTACAACAGCTAGTTAAACACTCTAGAAAATACTTCAGAGTGCTTAAATAACAATTAGTCATTGGGAAAAAAAAAATTAAAGGAGGCAACAAAGTTCAAATAACTACCAAATTAGCACACATATATTGCATATTATTCTATTATCTCATTAGCAAAGTGTTTAGAAAAAGAAATGATGTTTTCTAAACTGAACAAATATTTTCAGACAAAAAAGTAAGAATTGGGTTAATACATATAGTATTTACAAGTGAATTGGAGAGAAAAATGATCACTAGACAACTTTATGTGGCAATTAGTAAAGGATGCTTGCCATTTTGCTTGTTTCAATTTGATATAATCTTTGTGCATATTTTCCCATCTCAAAAATTTGCTAGTTTCAGCAATGGGTGATTCAAAAGACAAAAGGAAAAGGATTATAAATAATAGTAATTATGACTTGATTGACATCTCTTATGAACTAAACATTGGGCTAAAACCTTTAATTTGCATAAATATTAAAAGCAGGTTTCTTTTTTATGATAAAAATGGATATTAAAATCTCAGACTGGTAAGACAAGAAGTATAGGCATTCTATCATACCTGAAATCCCCTCCAGATCCAACATCCATTTGTCCTAAATTCTAAAGCTTTCTTTGGTTTTAAATGGCTGACACTCCCTAAGACTCATTTTTAGTGTAGTTATTTGAATGATTCCATAGCCCAGGTGAAAACAATCATTAATGATCCATGAAAATATCAAAGTAGAGATGAATGAGTGAGTGTGATCTCTTGGTCTCATTGAAGGAAAGATTTTCTTCAAAATTTGGAAATATAAGTACATTTTAGTTATTTTTCTGTTCTGATCACAGAATTCTCTTCTTTGGAAGCAGCCAACTGTTTTGTGGGGATTATACCTCAAAGTGCATAAATCATGAAGCTCCTTTCTCTGTCACTGAAAACTTTTATTGATTTAAGGGTTTGCTTTAGGAGGAAATGTCACAGTGTCAAGACAATTGTAGGTTTTATGTGAAAAGTGCTTATTTACTTTGCTCTTTGTGAAACAATTCCATGTTGCTATGACAACTGCCATATGACTGTTCCTTTTCAACAAACACACACGCACACTCAGTCTGTTGTATGAATTTTCCTATTCAAGAGACTTGCTCAAAGATCATTATATTCCTAGCCACAGATTACTCACAGAACTAACTAGAAAAGGAAAACCATGGAAAAAAAGTTATTTTCACTTCATACTAAAGATGGATAGAATCCATAAGACCACAGTATAAATTCCCTTAATGTGAATAGAAAGTATTCAAAATACAAGGCTTTAGAAAATAAGTGTCAACCTACATAACCTAATAAACCTAATATTCCCACTGACTTTGAAATCCTATCTGAAATTTGATGAGGGTGTTTGACTTTATGTTTTTAAAAAAAAGATTAGTTTAGAATCTCTGAGGAATTTAAGGTTCTTCAAAAGTTATATTTGTATTTTTAACTTGAATTGTAGTCACTTCAAAGTCTTCTCCAATACAGACAGCATTTTCTGATATTTTTCTGTGTGTGTCCTTATGAAAGTTATCTATGACCATGTTAACTTCTATGAATAAATAATGGTACAAACACAATTGTAATTCATTTCTTCAAAAAGTCTGGAGAGTTTGCTAAGTATATATATATATATGTACAGAAATGGGAGAGAACCTTAGGCAGGCTAGAAGTTGGAAAAGTTTGGGGATCATGCAGGTTGCCCTTGGATGACCTAGACCACCCACATCTGACTGGGAACTGCCTATGCTCCTCCCCACTCATTGACTACTGGGTGGGAATATCTTGGATCTGCCCTCCTCATAGGTTAGCATAGACTTTAAATGCACCTGAAGAAGAAATGCACATTCTTTCTGTTGGCAGACTCCACCTGTACCCACCATGCTCCCTTTGAATTTCCTTTCCTAACTTTCAATAAACACCACTTATACCCACATGTTCTGCTTGGATTCTTCCATGCTGGAGTGCAAGGACCAAGGTCTTCACAAAACAATTTTTGCCAGTTAATATTTTTTGGCAAAGCCAGCCAAGGAGTTAAAAAGGTAAAATGCCGTGTTTATTGATTTGTTTTCTTCTAAGCCATTCCTCCTGTCTTTGGACCCTATGCCCCTTACACATCATCTCACGCAGACCACGCTGCTGGGAGATCCTAAGATGCCCTGTATTAGCCCAGACCATCTGGCATGACACATGCTGGGCCTATGTGCACCCACAAGCCACTGTGATCACATCCTGATAGACATATAGCCAAGAAGGGCAAAATTACAGAGGTGGCCAGTGCTGCAGGGTAGAAGTTTGCCATCTGTCTCAGGTGGAGAAGGTAGTAGGACTGCCCATTAGTCCTTAAGTTACCCTCTTTGGTAGCCTCTGCCTCTTTCCTTTGGCTGCCATGCATCTGCACCCTCTCCCTTCTCCCTTCTCTCTGCTTCTTAATTCCCAGGGCCAGACAGCCACATGGCCCAGGAAGCAGGCTAGCAATAGCAGGCCTCAGCTGTGGGGGCCAAGCCTGCAAGTGACAGGGCACATCCCACCCAACTAGCCTCAGGCCTAAAGTGAGAACAATGGGGTGAGATTTTAAGGTTAAAATATTTGTTAAGAAACACTTAGCTTTGAATTCTTTTGGCCTTGAGGTGTTTTTCTGAGTGTGGGTAGTTGTCTTATTAAGAGAGATATTGAGTAATCTACTGGTTTCTGCTCTAGTGAATGGAGAATTTCTGTTTGAAATTCCTAGCTGTTGCTCTATCTAGCTCCTCTGTTTGGGTCTTTTGTTAAATTCACTTGTTAAAACATCCCTCCTCCAAAACATAGTTAAGATGTAAATTGGTCTTGGGTAGAAAGTGAATTAGGCTTTAGAATAGTGGTTAACTTTAGAATTTCCTGTGATGACCTCTGGGCTCTGGCTAGCTAATCTTCAGTAGAGATTAGTGGAGTTGGAAAGTTGAAACTGGAGTGATTCCTTCCTGTGGCTGCCATTTATGTACTGCCTAGAAGATGGATCAGGGATGCCACTGAGCCCCAAGTATCTGGCCCTGCCTATCAGCGCCAGCCTGGAAGCTTCAGCTTGAGCAACTGCCTGAGTCCACCAGAACAGGCAGCAGCAGCAACACTGAAGCATGCCTGGGAGCCACCCCTGTCCCTTAGCATGGATCCGAAAGCCCTGCCTCTTAGTGCAGGCCTAAATGCCCTGCCTAGCCAGCCTATGCAGCCTGCTGCTCCCTGCACCTCAGACTGTAGAGCTGTTTTTTGCTGCAAATGTATTTATCTTCTCTAAGTAAAAAAAAAATGCCATTTAATTAAGTATTGGACATTGGTCACCCATAAAGCATATCTATAATAAAAACACACATTGTAACTTATTTAATATTCATTTACTCTAAAGGCAAAATTAAGAGGGGGGATCCATTTTATTGATAAGATGTCATTTTTTCTTTACAGTAGAATATGAGTTTTAAATATATACTTGAGATAAGGAAAACTTAATGGTACTAATTAATCATTGATTTTGCTTTGTATTTTCCTTGAAAAATTTTAACTGGTTTTAACTTTAACTTTAACTTTACTTTAACTGGCTTATACTCACAACCAACAGGTTAAAAAGAATGGATACTTATGTGTGGGTATTTTAAATAGACAATTTATCAGGTCTTTTAATTAGCATGCCTAACTCATAGATATCTGTCTGTCAGGGGAAAATGTCTTTTATTGCTATTACACATTAGTATTCTGAGCCTGCCTGTTGAATGTAACATGTCTTTGTGTTCCCTATGGCAGACCCTTTGGGAAGACCATGTGGTCACAGGAAATGCTGCCACCACGATGGAGCCACCATGTGTTCAACACATTTGCTGCTCCCTAGTAACAGACTCCATCTTGCCATCTTCTAAGAAAATTATAACTAATTTGTGGTTAAAATTCTCTAAATTAATATAGTTTTTATACATGTTGCTTTTGATACATTAACCTGTTAAGGATTGGACAAAAAGTAGAGTATTTCTGTTAAAGATCTGTTAAAAACTACTTAGGAATCTATCTGACTAACCTACTAAAGATAATGACAAATAGATGGTTTGTTTAGTAATAGTGCACTCTGAATTAATGTGATTGTTTTGTGTGTCATTGTGTGTGTTTTCTGTGTATGTCCTTGCCTCTTACCAATTTTGGTCACTTAATTTTTACTTTCTTGAGCTCACATATGCGTGCTTTGATATTCTTTGGTATGCTTATATCAAAACATCTGTGTGTGTATATGGTTAGATGTCTTTAGGATGGTTCTTAAGCAACTTTCACAAAGTTAATATGCACAATTATCTAAAAAGTTATCTGAAGTTCTAATCGCAACCAGACTTAACTATTCTCTGCCTTAAGCCTAAAGAAAATTCGTGGACAATATTCTCAATCTATTTCATTCTATCATGAGTATAATTTACATTTAACTCTTTGGTTTATTGACTCATGGGTTCTTGTCGATTGTTATTATTAAAAGATGGTTTAATTTAATTGTTCTCCTAGTCTTTTAAGGTATTAGGTTACTAAGTTTTATTTAAAACAGTGTTATCTAAATTCGGGTTTTTAAAAAAGGTTATTTCAAGATACAAACTAAGGTCTTAATCCTTATAAATTTATAATTTAAAGTTGGCCTAAAAGTTTTCTAAGGTCAAAATTTAATGCACCAATGTGTATTTAAAAATGTGTTTCTGTTTTAACAAAATAACTATTGGGGATTTTTGGTGCTATAGGGTGATACAAAATTTTACTGAAACCAAACAAAAGTTCACCTTTCAGATGGAATATTGGAATTTATTTCCAATATCCAAGCCATGACTCTCAGTCATTGGGTTTACTAACTTTATGCTTACTCCCTTATCTCTGTTTCTGTATTGTTTGAGATATTAATCTTGCTGGCTTATTATTATCTTTTTAGAAAATATACTTGTTTCCCTATTCTTCTCAATTTACAAGCTGACTACAACCACATGGCCGAATGTGAAAACTGACCATGAGCAATGGTTTTGTATCAGTCAAAGTTACCTTGGTGTGATTTGGATTCTGTGCCAGTTACAAAAGTTCATGTGAAGTTACTCCAGAGGCACCTGCATACCCATGTTTACTGCAGTGTTATTCACAATAGCCAAGGTATGGAAACAGCCAAGATGCCCCACTACTGATGAATAAATTAAGAAAATGTGGTATTTATACACAATGGAATTTTACTCAGCCATGAAGAAGAATGAAGTCTTATCATTTGCAAGTAAATGGATGGAATTGGAGAACATCATTCTGAGCGAGGTTAGCCAGGCTCAGAAGACCAAAAAATCGTATGTTTTCCCTCATATGCAGACTTTAGATCTAGAGCAAGTGCAGCAATGTAGTTGGACTTGTGTCAGTTGATAAGGGGTGAGCACTCATGGGAAGTATGGGGAAAGGTAAGAAACCAAAAACATGAAAGTATTTGATGTCCCTACTATAGAGGAACTAACACAGGAACCTTAAAATGACAGAGCTCAACATGAGAAGGGGATCAGGAACAAGTGAAAAGGTCAGAAAGAGAAGAATTAACTTGGGATGTAACACATTGGTACATGGAAGCAATGCTAGGAATCTCTATGTGTAGTTATCCTTAACTCAACTAGCAAAAATGCTTTGTCTCTCTTATTATTGCTTTTGTTTTCTCTCCAACAAAATTAGAGATAAGGGCAATGACCCAAACAATGTATGCACAGGTGAATAAACGAATATAAATAAAAAAAGAAAAAGAAAAAAACTGAAATGATAAAAATATAACTAAAATGATAAAAGAATTAAATCATGTCTAAATGCTCATGTAAAACTACATAGCCTAATGATAAGTGTGCATATTACTCTCCTGTCCATTTCTCTGTCCAGTATTTATTATTATTTAGTATAATCATTTATAAACATAATATCTTTAACAAACAAACAAACAAAAAGATGATTCACTCTTAACAATCAACAGATTGTCCTCTTTTACATTGTTAAATGTTTTTGGTATTAGCTTCTTTTAATAGTTCCAATGTTTTAATAGTTGGGTTGGCATTCAGGGTCAGCATCCCATTTAGGAAAACTTATGCAGGGGTGCAAGAGACTAGCCATTTGGGGAATGGTAGAAAGTTGAGGACTCCACAGCTGATTCATGTAGAGATGTCTACAAGAAGCCTTTTTAGGAAAGTCAAGTCAAGGGGGAATTCCATTCAGGAGCCCCTGTGCAGGGGTGGAGGGGTGATGTATTCTCCCTCTTCTCTTCCCTGTCTTTCCTTCTACCAGCCAGAATAGGGGAAGCCAACAGATTCACTTAACTGTATCCTTAAGTACTAGGAGATTCTTTGATCCTGCTAAACAAAATAAGATTGCTAGTTCTCTTCATAGCCCATTAAAAATTGCTTACTGTTCTTTACATCCTGCCAAAACCCTAAGGTATTTTTTCTGATAACACTAAAAAAAGAAACTAGGTTTAAACTAAGTAAAAATTCTTTTAAATGGTTTTAATACTGCTAGTGCCCTATATCTAAATGTTATAAAATAATTTACAGAGTTAAAAATGTTTACATGTAAACAGTGATAGCTCTTTTATCTAAGGTAAATTCTATCTAATAAGGTCTTTGACATTTCTGCTCTTTATGACAAATGCTAAAAGTTCTGCCATTTAGGCCTGACATCTGTTTGTCAGATAAACATTGGCTTATCTGACATCTGTTCATTGGATAAGCACTGGTTTATCTGAGATTGGCTAAATAAACATTTTTATATATATAATATGCAATTAACCATCAAAACAAGGGCTATTTGAAATTACTACACTGCATTCCCTTAACCACTGGAAAATTTAAAGTCTTTGTCAGTACTTTATTGACAGTACTGACAACCACTAACTTGTTACTTTACCTAACCAAAATTTAAGGTTTAAACTGTGATTAACCATGGTTACATTAAATTTTGTCCTTACAGTTCTGGTCCTTCAGGAATACTTACAGGCAAACCCATGAAAAATGACTCTAACGAATGCTTGTCTATCAACCAAGACAGACATTCTTAAGTACTGGGGTCATTTTATATTGTCCTGATAAAAACTTCATAACTGTTACAGCTAACACTTTACAACAATTTAATGGTGTCAGTACATTTCCTATGGGAGAACCAGTTAGATTTAATTAGGCCCATTCTAACAGCCATTTTTTAAAATAAATCTCTTTGTTGCTTAATTTGGCCAAAAAAGTTCACATTGGCACTGACTTTTGATCTGCTGATGTTTTGTTTCCCCTCCTCCGTGGAACAAAATCTTTCTGGACCTTCTGGAAGAAGCACTACCCCTGAAGGACAAAACTGCCAAACTGGCAAAATCTTCAGAGATTACTATTTAGAGAGGTAGTTTAAGAGGATGCAATCCTTGAGTGGTCAGCATCCCCCAAACATCTCAGAGGAACAAATGACTTCAGCCACCTGAGACAGTTCAAAAGGACTGCATAAATTAGGGTACTTCTCCACATCCAGATGGAGTCAATTATGCCAGACTTCTAAAAGTAACCAAAGCCAAGAGTTTTAAAAAGGAGCTCTTAGGCAAGTGCCCTAATATTTAAGCCTTCTAGGGTTCTGTCAAAAGGCAAAGTAGTACCTTTGGCCAAGACCTTCTGTTTAAGCAAGCAACATAATTCTCAGTGGTATCAAACTTCTGCATAGAGACACTGTGAGTCTTCTTTCTGTATAGAACTGACTCCTTGATGTTTACTCTGTAATTGGACTGACACCTGCTCCCCAGCACACCTGGTCTGTAATGTAGTCTGCTCTTAACTGCCCACTGTAATGATAGTCCAAAATAGAGGGCCAGCTAAGAGTTAAAAATAGCTAAAGGTATAAACATCTATACGAAAAGTAATCATAAGACTCTGTCACTTTTCAAAATTGATCTTTCTTGCCACATATCGTATGGCACCTTCTGATGCTTCTATCATTGCTAATGTTTATGTCATGCTTTTAAAATCAGATTTATCTCTTCCATAATGAAAGCCTTTAGAACCCAAATCATGAAGGCACGTGGCTATTGATGTTTATAAATGAACAAAATCTTCATGAGTAACCGAGATCTCCATGAGGAACCTTGACTATGCTGGACAATAATTCAGACACCTTGTGTCCAAATGACCCCCAAGAAAAAGAAAACGAAGAGACAATTTCCCTTTATAGGTAGGTTCTGATGCCCCTTGTCAGCTTGAAGCAGACACTGAAGATGGACCACCCCCCTTTAGCAATATCAAAAAAGAATTTTTTGGAATATCATCTCTCAGGGGGAATTTGAGGCAGGCTGGAAGTTGGAAACATTTGGGGATCATGTCTATGCAGAAGGGCCATAGTACCAGATCAGCATCTAAGAGGCTGGGAAGACCTATTAAATGGTGAGGCTCATGAGGGAGAGAAAAAGAAAGAGAGCAAAACCATTTTCTCAGATGATACATTGAAATATTATCTTGCAGGCAAGATACAAAGGAGAAAGACAGGATTTGTTTTATGTTCTAGAGAAAGAAATTTGACAGAAATGTGCATCATTGGAGAGAGTTTTACAACTGGTGAAAGGCAAATAAAGTGAATAGTTCTGGCTACAATTGAATGATGTGTCCAGTTGGTACGGTAGAAAGGAGACATTGGGAGACAATGAGGAGATAAAATAACAAGGTTTTGTCATTGGTCAGGTATATGGATAAGAGAAGATGAGAATTCTGGTTAACTGGTATATATATATTTTTTTACTTGGGCAACTGGAACAGGAAAGGAAGAAGTGAAGAATATAAGTCTGAGGTGGAACATGTTAAGTAAGGATAAATATTCCATGGGATATACAGCAGATACAAACATCTACCCTTCAGGGAAATGTTAGGAACAATGTGATTTGAGATAAACACCATTTTGATATTAAATGAATATTTGTTGTATCCATTTGGGAAGAATATTGAGGTAACAAAGAAATATAAAGGAAAATAATATAAAGATAAAGCAAAAAATGAATTGTTCCAACATGGTTTATGGCTGAATACTCTTTTTCAAATGGAAATGAGTGTTTGGTGGTGAGTTCAAAGGAAGTAATAGCTAAAAGACTTCTGTACAGTCTCATATTAGATGGCTCTCTGAGGGTCAGTGGAGGCAGGTTCAGAGAATATGAGTGTGGGATTGCTGAAAACAGATGGAGTGAATGAATGTTGCAGGTTCCTTTGAAATGCTGGCTTAAAGTTTGAAGATAGGACAGGAAGTTGGTGGCTAGACAATAATCTGTACTGATAACAGATTGTGTTTCTTTCTCTGTGAAGTGAATTGTTCAGAAGACAATGCAATATACTCCCTATCTCTCATCATAAAGTATAGACTATAGTGAGGAAGTATCTCCAATAAAAGCAGCATTGATCCTCCTCTCTATTCATGATTCATTATGTACCTTTCCCTCATCCTCTTATCCTGTATTTTGAGGTCCACTTCCTTGAAATTTTCAAAGATCTTGAGAAATAAATTAGGAGATGGAACATAAATCATTTAACTGAGCTTTTTCTGAAAATTGCTTTAGCAAGTATTCCTTTCTTGTGACACCCCAATTACTTCTGAGAATCATTCTTTTAAACAATGTTCATCTCCATTACCAATACATTACCAATGTATGCAGCAATTTGGTAACAAAAAAAGATGACAAAATATTACTTAAATATTTATCCTCTTAACATATTTATTTTAATACACTCAAGTTTCAAAAGGTAAATATTTCACATTATAGAATTATAACCATCTGAGGGTAGATAAATACGTGTTTTGTGTATTGCCTCCCATTTGAGAGTCACACACCAATTTGGCTAC
Organism: Castor canadensis; assembly: GCF_047511655.1. Lineage (NCBI taxonomy): Eukaryota > Metazoa > Chordata > Mammalia > Rodentia > Castoridae > Castor > Castor canadensis. The sequence goes on from NC_133400.1 coordinate 24,829,881, forward strand.
CATGTTTTGTTGTTTATTTAAGGGTCTGTGTTTGTAGTTACATCTTATCTTGTAGCACTAGCATTCTGTGCTGTACATTTGGTGAGTTATAGCGGGAATATATGGAGTTTACTATAAACTGGGCCATACACTAATTACTTTTCATTTCACGATTATTTCTTTCTTCTAACACTCTATGAGTTAGATGTTATTATAATCATTTTTTCATGATTAAAGAACCCGAGCTGTAAAAAGTATATTGGTCTGCACAAGGTTAATTAGGTGGACTGGCTGGAGAGACATGACTCAAAGATATATATACCTAACTATAGTGTCTTAGCATCTCTTGTGTGCTCATTCTTATTGATGCTGAAAAGTTGCTCAATAAATGCAAATTCCCAGCATAACTTATTTGCTCTATCACAGTTGTTTTTTGCTCATTTTTAGCCTCATAAGAAAGTCAATTGGCTTAGATGGCTAACTGATACTTTATCGAGTTCTGAGCATTATTACAAAATCATTTAGAAACTGTAGTTACAAAGAAATCTTTGTTAAATGGGTTTCCCACTTGTCAGAAATAACTCTGGATACAGTACATAGTTTTTATGGTTTTCTTAAGTCTTTTGCATTATATAAGTTCAATTTCACATCTACAAAGTATTCCAGACAGTTCTTTCTAAAATGAATATTACTTATGAAGGCTTGTGAAAAACCACTTGCCCTTCAATTTCCTACCTTCCCTCAAAGAAAATTATAAACCTATAGGAATGACTGACTGTTGAGTTGTATGTCTATGGAATTCTACAGTAATTCTGTTGTTCTCACCCCACAAGATATTTCTATGCAGTACACTGTACCTGTATATTATTCTTACAATGCAAATCCTATTAAAGTCAATGGTGCATATATCCATTTCATTTCAATGTGACTTTGTATAATAAAAATAAAATATAGTGAGGAGAATACACAATGAGTTGTCTGCCAAAACTGTTCAAAGTACAATTAAATAACTGAGGAAGTGAGAAATTACTTCAAAGGATGTATCCACAAATAGATTACTGTTAATTTAGGGTGTGCCCCAAATTATACACAATTGCTGAAGGCTTCCTTAGTCCACAAAGCATCAAAATACCCACAGGTATAATTAATAATCTTCCCCTTCCTGGAAGAAAAAGGTCAAAACACACTATTCATTTTTCTTTTAGTTTCTCGACAATTACTGTGCATCTGCACATGACAAGAGCTATAGAATATGTGTCATGAGCTGTATTTAATTTTTAAGATAAAATATATTATCCTTTACATTGCAACAAAAAATGTAGTAATTAACTAAGTGTATTTGTTGGTCATTTCAGAATATTTACCCATTATTTCAAACTTTACCTTTCCTTGATTCACATAGAGTGGAAACTATTTTAACATTCAAAGATTATTTTTTGCTAGACTCTAAATTTATTGTCAGTGAAATGAGTTTCAATGAAAATAAATGTGGTATGGAAGAGTCTCAGATATGCCTGATATGTCAACCAAAGCAAGTATTATAAGCAACTCGTAATGAGGTACTGAAATGTCTTATGTGCTAAAGCACTTAATTTTAAATGTAACTGAATATTCCTTACATATTTTTAAATAAATCTAACAATTTCCAGCTAGGTGTCCTTTTCTGTGATGTCCCATTAAAGACATACACTTTTGAGGTCAATATATTTCCAACTCATGTCCCCTATGTTAAATTCTTCTTGACAAATCTGTGGTATTTGGTATCAATTGGTGATCATTTTTAGCATTGAAGTTCATTCAAAAGATCTTTGTTCAGTCATTTTCATGCTTCATGGCCTTATATAATTTATCACTTTTAAAACTTATCATGTACAAAAACTGACTACGTTTATCTAGCAATGTATTTCTTAAGACACCAGTTAAAAGAGATAATATAATGTTTTTGGTTCATGGTAGAACTTCAACAAATATCACCTACTTACGCTGTCTCCAATTTCCAAATATTAATTTGACTTTGTCTTATATAGTACGTCCTCAACAAAATAAGAAACACGTTGATTTTAATACTGTTCATAGTTCCTTATCTGTTAACATCTATCCTGCTGTTCATCCTGCTAAAACCTTAGTAGTCTTTTAAAATGCAGTTTACATACCACCACTTACACATAGTCTTCCATAATATCTCAATGGAATGTGATATTTTATCTCTGAAATCAGAGAAACTGTTAGTATAGTAAAACAGTGTAGATAAAAACTGTAGATCTGGAAATGAATCAGATTTAGTCATCGCTATTTTCTTATAATTTACAATCAAGTTGAAATTGTATATGTGTTGGGACCAAGTAAGAGTCCATTATGTATGTGGTAGATCATGTTGTCTTGTGCATCCCTCTCACCCATATATTCACAGAACAAAGCACAAAGTTAGTCATCAATAACCAAAAATAAGGTTAATAAATTTTACCCAGAATACATACATACTCTTGAGAAAGAGAAAAAATTTTGACTCCCATTTCCCTATAACAAAGTTAAAGAAATGAAGAAAATATAGGATTTTAGTAAGAATGGATTAAATTGAAGGTTTAGAAGTAAATTTATATCTGTTGCCAATCAATTTTCAACAACTGAGGTCAAGACACCATAGTGGTGAAATGAGCTTTTCTACAAATTATACTTGGAAAAGTAGCTATGCACACGCAAAGGAATGAAGTCCTTATACCACACAGAAAATTAATTAAAAAAATTATTGACATAAGCAGAAATGGCTAAGCTAATATTAACACAATAAAACATAGGTGTGAATTTTATGGCATGGTTTGACATCAAAACTATAAGAATAAAAGAAAAAATAAGTGAATTTAACAAAAGCAAAAGTTTTTGTACATCATAAGGAACCATGAAGAAAGTTAAAGCATACAAAATATTAGTGTTTACAAATCTTATATCTGATAAGAATGTAGAATCTATATCAGTTATAGAGAATTTTGAGGAAAATCATCCAACTAAGAAGAGAACAAAGGAATTGTTTTCCCCAAAGAAAATATTCCCAAAGAAATTTGTATATGCCATTTACAAATTTTCCCCATAGAAAATATGTATGTGCCAACAAATCCATGGAAAGTTGTTTAACACTATTACTCATTACAAAAATCAAATTACATACCACAGCATATCCATTAGGATGGCTTTAAACAAAGTGATGAAAATTGTCAAGGAGGTGAAGGAACGGAACCCTGATGTATGGCTGATGGTAATTAAATATAATTCAGACACTGTGGAAAACAGTTTTACAGCATATTAAGGTAAACAGAGAATTATTATTCTATGATGCATCAATTTTATTGTTAAGTATATACCCAACAGACTTGAAAATGTGATCAAATTTTGCTTACAAATATTTACAGCAGCACTATTCCCAATACCCAAAAGGTATAGACAACCCAAATGCTCATAAACTGAAGAATGAATTAAGAAAAAATATTATATTCACATGATATATCATATGAATGGAACAAATTATTGATACATGCTACAACATGTATGAATAATGAAAATATTATGGAAATTAAGAAAGTCACAAAGTCACAAAGACTATGTGACTTCATTCATAAGAAAAGTCAAGAGAAGATAAATTTAACATCACAAGAAGTAGATTAGTACTTTCCAGAGGCTGAGAGAATATAGAGGACTTGAAAAGTACAAAGAGAAAAACTTTACTGTTTGAAAATATGAAAGTCTCTATAATGTTCCCCTATTTCAAACACCAGTTTCAGGACCATCTTCACTTCTGACCAGTTGAAGACAAATGTGGGCAGTCCTTGCCATAAACTTCATGCTTAATTATTTTGCTAGAGCAATTCATAAACCTATGGAAATCATTCTTATGACTATAACCTTACAGCAAAAGGATACAAAGTAACATCAACCAAAGGAGAAAACACGTATGGTAAAGTCCATGGGGGTGGTCCAAAGCTTATGTCATCTCCTTCTGAGAATTCCTGGAAGGCATTACCTTTCTCCCATCTATGATGTAGAACAATACTCAAAGAGTATCACCAAATAGGGAAACTCATCTAAGACCTCAGTGTCTAGTGTTTTTTACTGGGGCTTGATCTTGTACTACCTTCATGGCTGACTTTTGGTCTGCAGGCTTTCTTGGAGGCTGAGGCTAATGTCTTTAACTTCTAGCTCCTCTGAATGTAGAAACTAATTTGGTATATCCCACAGATCCCACATGGTGTCACACAGATAGACTGCCTAGTTATTTAAGTCTTGAGGCAAACAATGATACTTTATCAGGTAGGTCAACACAGGGGCCTAAAAAATCACCTCCCAGTAACTGAAGGTAAATGCTAGTCACTTTAGATGAAGTTAATTCTTCACTATATATAGTGATAAATAGTATATAAGAAACTGCTAATTTGTGTGGAGATGTCTCATTAATGTGATGAAACAGTTCTAAAGTTGATTTTAGTGATGATTCTACAACTTTGAATGTACTAAAGCCATGTAATTGTACACATAATAGGTAAATTGTATGATAGGCAATGTATATCTCAATGAAGCTGTTGGAATGGATAAATAAATTTTTTTTGGCATTTCTTAGCGAATTTTCTGAGAGCATTGCTTTTTCTCTTTCCTTACATTATTTTTCATTTTAAGTATTTGAGTTTTTATGATCATCAAAAATTGATGAAAGTTTTCTCTTTTAAAAAATTAGTTTCCCTTAAAAACAGTCTGGGTTTTTTGTTTTTTTTTGTTGTGCTGGGTAGGGATATATTGCCTCTTCCTAGTTCATAACTTAACTCTAGTTCTACACACATAAACAAATCATCAACTTATTTCCTATTGTTCTCCTTTAAGGACTGAAAAAAAGTTTATCACAAGAGCTTAAAATAAAAACAACCAACAACAATAAAACTCTTACAATGATTCCTTTTTTCTTACATTAAAGATGATCTTCAAAGATGACCCAGAGTAGGGCTTTGGGAGATGGAAACTTTGACTGTTTTTCAATGGACTTGGCCAGTGAGGCCAAACTTGAAGACAAGAAGTTGAATGTTAAGTTCAATCATCCTGCAATGACTACTACTGATAGAATAAAATATGTTTGTTCGAAATGGGAGAAAAGAAGGGGAAAAAGGAGCCTCTGCAGAATGAAGTAGTTTTAACCACAGTAGATTATCTGAGGCTTAATTCTAGGAAACTGAAAATAAATGTAAAATCTTAAAAATAGAAACTCTTTTTCTCTTGTACAAATGTGACAATAAACTGGAAATAAACTATGGGTAAAGTTGCCCACAAATGAGAAGGGAAGATAGTGCCCAGCCCATACCTTGCACACAGTGAAGTAGAGTGATAGGTCAACTATTTCAGTATTTTTATATATGCCTTCATAGTGAAGCAAGAATTGGATGTGGATAATGATTTTTTTTCATTTCAAATGTCATTTATAGGTTGCTAATAAGAATTAGGGAAATTGAAGAACAAAGTGCTTTTTTAGTTCTTCCTTTGAACTGTTCTGTAAAAATGTTTAATAATAAACCACAGAATTTGGATTTAGCACGTACTAGATTAAGTTGCTATGAAATTTAATAAATAAAGAAAGCCAATCAGACCAGACATGTTTAGAGATATTTTTATAAGTTTGACTTTTGGATAATTCATTACAACAAAGCCTAGTGAATGAAGGTTTAATTATCTTCAGAAGAAAATTTTAATCAAGATAAGAGCTCCATAAAATGTACTAATTTGACAGCTGATGACATAACCAATTAACTATTCAGAACAACAGCTAGTGTTTCAGGTAAAATAATTTTATCATCAAACAAAAGGTGATATTGCAATCTATGCATTCTAACCATACTATGTATTTCAATAATACACTAGAGAATAAACTAAAAGAGTCCATGCTAGTCCTAATGTCTTGGCATTAAATTTTTAAATGACTTAGAATTGTTAAAAATGAGAAATTGAAGAGGTTGATAGACCATTTAAATATATCTATTAAATTTAATAGCTAAAGAAGGAAAATAATTTCATCCTAAGTTATGTAAAAATACCAATGATATTGCTCCAGAATGATTTTGTAATCAAGACAGAATGAGTGCTTCCATGTTAGAGTTCAAGAAAGGCTTGTTGTAAATTATTAAGAACCATGCTGCTGCTAAATTTCATTTGAGTTTTTCTTATTTATTCTTAATACCACTTGGACTGGTCAATACACATAAGTCAGAATTGCTGAGATTTTAATGGCAAAAGTTTTTTACAAAATTGGTACAATTTCTCCTTAAAATGATTACTAGTCATTTCTCTTTTGAAAAGAGAAGAAAGGATGGGAGGTAGTGCAGGAGAGGAAGGAAAGGGGAAAAGGAAGAAGTATGGAAAGGAAGGAGAATGGGAGGAAGGGAAGACAGGAAGGAAGAAAGATGGAATAACTGGAGCTAGTTAGTAATTAACCAGTTTTTATCAGTAGTTTTAATAAAATTAAAATAAAACCATTTTCTGGGGCCCAGATAAGTGAATGTTTTCTGGTTTCATTATCTATTCTCTATAGTTTGTTTTCATTCACACGCATATACATATACAAATTCCTGAAAAGCATATGCTATTACTAATGTCACATATGTCATTATTAATTTCATTTTTCATAATGAAAAGAGGTATGTATATAATTGCATTTGCTTAAGGATGTACATTCGGAAGATGTAATCATAGGATTTATATTACACCAAAGAGTGAACTATTCATCCTGTCAATTTCATTTGGCATGGGAAAAAAAGGAATAAAAGAAAAGTAAGACCAAAGCAGCAGATGCATTTCTTCGAGATTCTAGAAACCAGGAGAAACAAGACCCACGTGGTAGATGTTTAACATGGCAAAATAAATGTGAAGTACCATACATGTGTTCAAGTTTATAAATATTACTGCTTGGATCTCAATGTACCTTCAGAAGAGAGAATCACCCTCTCTCTGGTCTTTCTAACACTGGACTCTAAGGCAGAGAGAGATACAAGCTCATGTTGACTTTGGGATTTAAGAACTGATGACTAATTCTTTCCTCTTCCTATATCTGTAGAGGCCATGACATCCTCAACACTGAGCATTATTCACCCAATAAACGTCATGTCTACCTGTCTTTCTACTATACATATGCTTTTAAACAACTTATCTTTACTTACTCCAACTCATGTTGCCTGCTGAAAGAAAAGTCACAATTGGGTTGCAATATTAGAAAGCATAATATCAAGAAGTATCACTTGTATTTGAGATCATTTTTATCAATTGAAGAGAAATGGGAAGCCAAAACATGTTCTAGTTTGTTGGTAGTGTCTTACTTTCCCTCTCTTCTTGTCTCTCCCTCTCCTCTTTTCTATCTATGCACATCCAGAAAGCTCTTATACCCCTTGGCCCATCAAGAAACACTCATACACATTTATTATCTTTGCAGACTCTCACAACCAAGTAAATGATAGTAGCATAAAGAAAATGATAGAAGTTAAATTTTTGTTGTTGTTGCTGTTATTGTGGCAGTGGTAGTTTGATTTGGCTTGTTTTTTTTTTAAGACTTTATAAAACAAAAACAGTTAAAACAAATATGAAATGTTTTTTACCTACTCATTGTGCTTTGAGTAAAATATGGTCTTTACATTTTAATGATTATATTAACAACAAAAAAAAAGCTGGCTGTCAGAGCCATTGTTGACATCCTTGTTCATTCCACTCCTTGCTAAACAAAGATTAAGAGAACAGCAGATGGTGCCAAGTTGTATGAAACACTTTCCCCCAAATGCAGTCCCAAATTCTTTCATTCTCATCCTCTTTGGCAGCTTTCTCCAGCAGCTGTGTTGGCAATAGTGACAGAACCTATCAAATATACTGAAGTGCTTTCAAACTACCCTATTAGGGTAGTTAACATTTGCTCTGCACTTACCTGCCTGTCACTGAAGTTTGTGAATGAACCTTGCTCATCCTCCAATCAAAACCCCTGAGAGAGTTTCTGGCTGCAAGAGAATTTTTTTGTTATGCAAATTGATCCCCAGACCTTGGGGCTGTTTCCTTACTCACTGGGGACAGAAAATAGGAACTCAAGCAAATGCTTGAGGACATAAGATAAAATGTCATTGGAAATGAGGGTTTTATTTATCAGAACCAAAAAAGAGTCAAATAAAATACTTACGGGATTTGTATTACAAGTGATAAGCAAGACTATAGCTACTGTATTTCTTTCACTTCCTCTTTTTTTCCTGGAATTTTTCCTTCTCATGGCAGAGTGTCTACGAATTCCCTTAAATCAATTCTTTGGAAAAGGTCATCTTTTACTGTATGCTCTGTGTATGTACTCAAGTATGTATGTAATTTCCCCAAATCATTAGCATATATTATTAAAAAATTCTGTTATGATAATTTCAAATGAGATACAGATGTTGGACAATAAAAAGTTTATTATTTCTTAACCCTTCTTTGGCCCACTCCCTTTGCCCATTTTCTGTCATGTCATTAATGACAATAAATAGACTGAGGGGTTCTTCTCTTAATATATTGAAGTTATTGCCCAAGATTTGTGGAGTGTTTATGAGTGAAAAGTTCATTCATACCCTGTTTAAGTCTCTCTGAAATTGTAGAAAACCCTATAAATTTTCTTGGTATAAAAAATAAAAATATTTTGCTGGTTCAGTAACCAGAATCAGTCAGTAGAGAGATCCCAATCATCAGAATGGAGGAAGGATTCTGCAGGGAGAAATGGAAGAATGGTAGAATAGCTTTATATGATGTAGGAGGAAGAGAAAAAGCAGACCAAACAAAGCTGGGATTCTCAAAGAAAGCAGACAGCTTATACATCAAGAAGACTCATGAGAAATTCCTACTCTGAACTCTTCTGTGTACCTTAGGTAACCAGGAGCACACAAATAATAAAGAAAAATCAAGTTAATCTCATTGAAGAGCTAAAGAGAAGGACACAGGGACTCTGAGTCCAAGATTAACTAATTAGCTCCTCAACAACAAACTCTCTTAACTTCATTATGAATTTGCAGGAAAGCAAAATTAACTTAGTATTTATCCAATTAGCTACATATTTAAATTTTAACTCTTAGAATTCTCTAGTAAACAAAGGATAATAGGTGGGAATTAATTGCACATCACTCTCATATCTGAAAGGTCTCAAAAACAATGGGTTCACCATTTAGTGACCTAATGGTCTTACTTATTTTGGAGAGGAGGCGAAACCAGTCTTCATGTAAGGATTTTACTTGTATCACCTAAGCTATTGGTTTTAATTGTTTGTGTTTTGTTTATTTGTTTTGCTTTTGTTTCCATAATTTCTAGGGTAAAGAAGAGCTCTTTTTTTTCTTAGGATTTTTGGCACGTGAACTCTCGTGCCTTTATTTTCCCAAGTTTATACAATTTTCATAATTGGCTAATTATGAAAACTTATGTAAACATAAGAATGTAAGTATTTAAGTGGCTCAAGTAGTAGACTGTCTGCTTACAAAATGTGGTATCTTTACTTAGTTCAAAGGCCAGTACCGCCAAAGAATGTAAGTATTCACATAATTGATCTATTATGCTTTTGTGTTTACTTACATAACTAATAACAGAATTCTCATATCACTAAGTAAATTCACATGGAATTATAAGAATGTCACATTTTAATCCTGGACATTTTTCCTATAATTTCAATCGTCTATAATTCTGGATGCCAAGAAAGTTCAGATATTATACTGACTCTATCATATTCACCGTAGCACGTAATTAATTTGCACAAAACTCTGGCTGCCAACAGAGGAAGGAGATTATCATATAACAAAATGTCTTGTAGGATAAATATGGGGTAACACACTTCAATTATAATCCTTACCTATACCCCTTGCAAGAGAATTGCTTTCATCCCCTTTTATAGCAGATAACAATGAGCATAAAAATGTGAATCTTTCCTGAGACTGGACCCTCACCTGACTCCAAATACTGTACTATATTTTTTTTGCTTTGCTTTTAATTGAATTATAAGGGATATGAATGAAAATATAAAGAAATGAAACATTAGTTGTAAAATCATAGAAAATACATTGTTAAATTTAAAAGTACAACTACAACAGGAAAAATGCACATATAGTATAGTAGAACACATATACATACAGTACAAATAGTTGCTAGTAATAGTTAAAAAGGTTGTTACATTATCCAGAGCCTTGATACAAAACTGATATTGTGATGTAATTGAAAAATTATATATCCCAGAAATCTCTTGGAGTAGAAATTAAAAATCTATTTTTCCTTTTTTAAAGTGTTCACATGATTTTATGATTGTTATCATCACATATATTCAAGAAGAGCCTTAGCACAATTATGTATTTCTGACTTTCCAACTTAATTGAAAAAAGAAATAAGCATGGCTAGACATGGTGGTACATGTCTATAATCCCACCTACTTGGAAGGCAGAGGTAGAAGAACTGTGGTCTGAGGTTGGCCTGGGCAGAATTGTGAGACCTATTTGGAAAACAGATTTTAAAAAGCAAAAGTACTGTGGCATGGCTCAAGTGGAAAAGCTGTTGCCTAGCAAGCTCAAGACCCTGAGTTCAATCCCCATTACTGCCAAAAACAAGATAAGATAAAACATATATCCACACATATTTATTTATTTATCCACACGTATTTTTACTTAACTGATCTGAAAATACTTGTGTTCACAGTAAGAGGTAATGGTCCACAGTATTGCTCAATGTATATATTATCTATAACAACCCCAATGAACAAAAAAATATTTAAAATATGTGTTGATACAACTGATTATCAGTGTCAATCTTGTCAAATATACTATTTGAAAGTAAACTGATATTTATATGTACAGCAGAAAAGTGATCCAGTTTGGAAAAGTTTGATTACAGCCCAAAAGCAGAATGCCAGGTGGGGATTCAGCTGCTTGGGCAGTTTTCCAAGGAAGCTTACACCTGGATTACCATATGCTTCCATGTAGCCTGCACATTATTGTGCTGAAAAATAAATGCACATGTACAACCAGAGAGTTTCAGTCAAAAGCTAGAGTTTCCAGAATGCGGAGATATTGTGATATTAATTAAAGTATAGTCAATAGAAGCAGCACAACTATTTATAAACACTTTTAAGTGCTATATTACACAAATGTAAACCCAGAAATTATTTAAAATCCTGTTTAAGTAAGTAGTCAGAGGAATAAAACATTACCTGGATTTGTTCAAGGGCAGCCTCTGGTAATTTAGGAACCATGGATGGATTGACCTCAACATTCTCTATGAAGCAAGTGGAACTCTGTTCAGACAAACTCCTTAATACAGTTCATTACCTGCTGAGGATACTTCATCATTCCACCTGATGAATGTGTGAGCACACACTTAAAGTGTCCAGTAGTGGAATAAGAGTGAGGGGTTAGGTGTGGGCCAATATCAGAATAAAGTAACAGAAAAGAGAAGAGCCAGATAAAATGGTGAGGTAGGTTTTGAAGACAGGGTGCCTAAAACAGTCAAACCTTCATTCACTTCAACTGCAACCTTACATGTGTGTATACACACAGACATGCACACACAAACATACCATCAGTGATATTATTAAAAATTCAGTAAACAAAGAATTTTATGTCACCTCACCTTCAATAAACAATACTGGAGGTTTTATAGAAAGATAAAATGTTTTTGACTTACATATATAAGAAATCACCAAAAGTTTAGGAAGAGACAGTAAGGGTCCAGATATGACTAGATTTAATAATTTCCAGAACAACAGAAATTGGAGCAGGAGATGATCATGTAAAATATCAATGTTCTAAAAATCTCTAGAGGTATTCTAGCTATAAGCTAGATGAAGACTTAAGCTGGTTTTACTTTAATTTTACAAAATAGAGTGAGACCAGCAAGCTGGGTGACTTAAAGTCTTCCAGTTGGCTGAGGTCTACTTCATGTACACATTTTTTTATACTAACCTCTTTTTCTTTTAACCCTCTTTAAGATAAAAATGATCATAGTATATACTAAAGAAAAAAATAGACAAGTAAGTGAATAAGCAAACATCAGATAACTTAGCCTTCATTTTTAATTTTGGAACAAAGTAAAAACATTTTTGTTGAAGGACTCATGCATGTTGGGAAATGCAAACTGTTTAAGCTTTAAGTTTAAAAGAGATCTTTTGAATACTACATCCACTTTGAACAAATTAACTAAACTCTGCCTTTCAATGTCTTCATTTATTAAATGTAAAAATATGAGAACCACACTATAAGTAAGTCATGAATATAAAATTAAATGAAATAAATATATATAATGAATTAATTTATATAAAAAGACCTATTATGTAAAACCACTACAGAAAAGGTAGTTGTTTATATTAGTTAATTAACTTAGGCCAACTAGGTATTCATTCAGTAAAACTCACAAAATCAAAAAGAGGAAAGTGTGTGTGTGTGTAAAGTGTTTGTGTGCATCATCCCCTTCTTGCTGAAAAGGAAATTAATAACACGCCTTAGGACACAAAAGTGAAAGTCAATCTCTCCAAAAGTAATCAGAAAATAAGCTGAAAAACATGCTTCATCCGTATCATTTTTTGGTCATTAATAAGAGATCATATTACTCACATTTACTCATCATGCTAAATGCATTGATCACTCGTGCTTTTGCCAACAGAAAAATAGTGCACTCATTTGAGTGGATGGATAAGTGTGTGGAGATGAGAAGAAAATCATGGGGATGGTGCTGGATTACTCTAAAAAAAGAAGAGACCCCCTAGAACTTTCTGTTGTTTTGTGCATGGTTGCTCATACTTTCATTTGACTTGTCAACAAGTTGGTCTTATTAAGGATGATGGGAGAGCTGATATGATGATCCAGGCATCTGCTTTCTGCAATTTCTATGAAGTTTAAGCCTTAGCACTGATATTTCTTTGGCCCTGAAAGCAGTCCAGGCAGCATGTTCACATTTCTCTAACCTTTATACAAGTTTCAAAAGTAAGTGATTTAAACTACAATGGATAAGAATGTTCTCCATTTGACTTTCTTCTTGAGGTCTTATTTTTCAGGCCAGGGATAAGAATTTGTGGTATGAACCCAAACCATTAACACCTGCACATCATACTATCTACATTACTATAATTTTCTATTTAGATAACTTCATTAGCAAACTATACTCTTGAGGGAACCACTCTAATCCAGTAAAATGAAGTCACAAATTACTTTCGTGTTTGTTTTATGAATGAGCTGGAAAAAGAATATGCATAAACTTCACACTTTTCAACTTGGAAGTATGATTTACTCTCAAATCTCTTCTGATTTGACTTCAGATTTTTACTTTGCTGTTATCAATCCCAAACTATTATTGATTGATCCTTGTTCAATCTTAAGCCATGCAGAGAAAAATCTGCCTCAAATTAGACTCTAAAACCTTACTTTATATGAATTTTTCCCCCAGCCTTCCTAACACATGATTATGGTGGTATTTTAATGAAGCTAAGATTTTTCATGGGAATCTTGATAAGAGGAATTTGAGATTGAAAAGCATTTAATTTTGTTTTACTAGTCTGTATTAGTGGTTTTCAATTACTTATTTCCCTGATTTAATTAATTTTGCCTGCTCAGGGTTGGAGTGGCTTCTGAAAATTCTCTTACTGTCTATTGTCCTAACCACTGGGTCATGGCAGTAAAGGGGAATTGCAGAGGCCCTATAAGTCTATGAACACATCCAGCAAACAGTGCAGATACTACAGCTGTTGAGGGAGAAGCAAGGTAGAAAGAAACTCATGCTGAACCTATTCTGTGAATGTATTTTTCCTCTATCATGCATCTCCAATGAAAATCAAGGAATCAGTTCTTATTAATATCTAGTTAAAAAAGAAGTTCTCTCATATCAAAAGTACATTAATCGCACAACCTATAACTTTTCATATGTACCTTGCATTTTCAATTCAAAGAATGTTTAAAAATAGTTACTGTACAGAAAAAAACAGAAGTGCCTAGGAAGTTGAAATTTTTATATGAAAGCAAGTTTATTAGTAGAGTTCTAATAATTAATAATAGTATTTCTTCTTTTTTTTTTTTTTTTGATGGCACTGGGGTTTGACTCAAGGAGGCAGGTGCTCTATCAGTTGAAAAATGCATGCTAGGCAAGCGCTGTACCACCGAGCTACATCTCAGCCCAATTGTCAGTTTTTTATAATTCATATTTGGTAGAGGCAAGTTTTCTGATTTGAAATCAGTTTTGTACTCAGTTCTGTATATGTGAACCCTTGGGACTTGCAGCCCTCTGAGGTTTAGATGTGGTGATATGTTTCAGGGAGCAAAGGAAGATCAGACTGTGAGAAAAAGGAGTTCATGTTTTAGTTTTACTACTGGCTTTTTGTGTGATATTCACCAAGTTGCTTAGCATCCCTGAGCTTTGTTTGTTTTCACTTGAAACAAGTGTTTAGTTCACTTCTATCTGCATGTGACCTAAAACTTTTTTTTAAAAAAGTGACATTGCTTTTTCTCTTGCTGTGTTTTCAATCCTTGAAGAATACATGGACTTCAAGTGAATATTTTACCTCCTTCCTTAAAAATAGTTGCTGTTCATCTTCCAGTCAAAGTACGTTAGAATTAGTGATAATCCATGCAGACCTATACATGCTAAGCTAATGCCTGTATGTCATTGTCTTCGCAGCTCTTTCAAAGAGATCACAGAATATTTTCACTTTGTGTCTATAAAGAAAAGTAGAAAACAAACAATACAATTTTAAATAGAAATCACATCATTTTATTAAAAAGCATTTCCACTAAATACTTACTATTCATATTAAATAGGTTCTTTTGAATGCTCTGATTATATACTCAAGTCATTTACTAACTTTAAAATAAAAGAACATTGACTAACGAGCCCACTAAACTTGGCTGGATTGATTTTGAAATCAATTTCAAAAAAAATCTCTACTGTATGTACCACCAGGAGCTGGAGATTCACTTGACACATTAGTCTAACTAGGTCTTCTGCTCTCAGGTTGAAATGTGACCCTGATCCAAATCAGCCTCTTTCCAAAAGAGGGATGGAGTCACTCCAGATTTCCTTTGCAAGTTGAGGAAAAAAATTTGTCAGAGCTGTTTAACATAGCCTCGTACTAACAGCTACTGTCCTGACAAGATCAACAACTCATGCAAGATATCCCCATAATGTTAAAATGAGCAACCAAAAGAAGAATCTGCTTTGTTTTAATCAATATTAAAAAGACTAAAAGACTTTGCATACATATTTGTGTTTCTTTAATCCTTTGAAGCATGTATATTTGCCGCCATTGAAACCTCATTCATACATAACTGCAACTTCTTGGACCAGATTAGAAACTGTCCATTCTTGAATGAAGTAGGGTCTTGACACTTTTCCATAATTCCTACTGATCTCTGTTTCTCCCCAAATAAAGTGCTGGTTTTTATTCCTCTCATACCTCTTTCCTCTTTTTTGACGTTCAATATCTTGTGGTCCGGTACTACCTGACACATGAATCCCTGAGATTCAAATATATTACCATGCTATTCCTTTATTTACTTTCCCCAATAGAAGCAAGCTGTAAATTCTTAGCCCACAGTTTTAGATATTAACTGATTCTAAGTACTACGTCATCATTTATCTATCGTGTCCATTTTCTTTCTTGTTAAGAAACAGTGCTTTAGGTACACAAAACCCAAGAGTCAGTTGCTTCTTTGCTCCCCATTTAAGTCCATACTGAATAGTGAGACAATGATATTGGCACTAATATTAAAACTTCACCTTTCTCTTGCATTCTTCCAACATTTTAGAAAATCCAAAGTATTATCCAATGTACTATTGTGCTTTTATAGTCATGGCCCCTTTGGAATCAGGAAGACCTTTATAGATTTCTTATGGAAACTCTGCTTCACTGCCTACATGTAGGAAATGTAACCTCATGGAAAGGAGTTTATTTTAAATACCTAACTAGGTTTTCTGTTATGCTTTTCCTTGTGATTTATCATTATTTTTGCAAGTCCTGTGAAAGTAAAAGAATTCAGGATTCTTTAAAAGTTTGTACTGAGAGATCTAACATAGCAATACCAGGAAGTCTTTGTGTGGGAAATATATTTTTTGTAGATGAGGAAATTTGAACTAGATCAGTAGTTTCCATCTGATCTATGATCAAAATTACCTGAAGTGTTTTTCAGAAGTGTAAATTAGGAAAAATGAGAACTGAAAAGGAGCGAGAACTCTAGTCACAGAGAGGAGTAGGCACACAGATGCTCTGAAGTAGTAAAGAGAATGCCTACTTCCATGTGCTTTTTCACTGTTTGAACGCTTATTGGTGTTCAATCCTTTCAGCTGTAAGACTGATCATGGCAGTCATGACACCAGAGCTGGAAATAAGCTACATCAGAGATGACTGATATCATGTTTTATGGAATGTCTATCTTCTGCAACAAAAACAACTAATTTACATTTCATTCAGCTGTTAGGAATCTAATTTAGACATAAGTCAAAATAAACACACCTTTCTGAAACTTTCATAAAAACATATGCCTACTTTGATATTTTCATCCCTCTACTGAGTTTTCCAAAATAATAACATATGGTGGGATTATCACAAAAGTCACTATAAGATTTTGTTAAGAATCTTTTACATGCTTCCTGGTATAACAAGAGAGTCCTTGAATGAAGTGTCAAAGACTTTGAGGGTATGGACAAGTATATTCACTAATATTCATCATTATTATTATTCATTTGATGATTTCTTGAATGCTGATAAGACTGGCACTAGTTAAGACAATTAACATTTATGTCATAAAATATATTTTTGAAGACTAGAAATGGGGCTCAATCAGTAGACAGCCTGCTTTGTAAGCATGCAGTGCTAAGTTCAAACCCCAAGCCCATAAATAAATACATTTTTGAAAGTACACTACTAATAACTAATTTTAAAAGTAAAATTTATGTTACTGCCATGTTACTACTTATCAATAGAAACAGGCTGTGAAAATAGACATAATGCATCACACACACACTCACACTTTGGAAGTGTAATTCTAGTTTGACTCTACTATCTGCCCAAATTTCTACACCCAATGTTTGCTTTTTCCCTCCTTCCTTCTCTTTCTCACTGTTGCTTCTACTCTTGCATCTCTGATTCTTCTTTCTCCTCCAGTTCTTCTCCCCTTCCTTCTCTTCTTTTACCTGTAAATAAAGAGAGATTGACAAGGTATTTAACACTGTACTAAACTTTAAACAGACTTTATCTTTGATAAACAAAAAGAATTAAAAGGAAAGTGACTTTGTTGCTGGTTTTATCAAGGTTACTTGATTTTTCAATTTGTATTTTATTAGTATCAACTCACACCCTATCATCACACCATCTTTCTTTCTGGTTTATAAAACAAAATATTCATTTTTTTTTTTTTTACTTATAGATTTGTGGGTCAAAAAAGAAGAGGTAGATGGGAATAAGAGAGAGAGAGATTCTTTGTGCAGAGAACACTATAATGGGAATCAATGACATTAGGTTTTTAGTGGGTATTAATCCTTACTGATAATTAGATTCACCTTTGGGCTTTGGCAATTGTTTTAAGTTTCACATGTGATTCAGGGTTATGAGCTACTAATCTGTTTTTATTTCTGTCTTTAACTCACAGTGTGTCCTTAGATGAACTACACCTTCCCTCTTGTCCTAATATTGTCATTTACATTTGAAGGACATTCGGGTAGAACAGAAAATCTCAGACCTGACTTAACCTACAGAACTACCTGGAAAATATTCAAAAATTCAGAAACTCAAGGATTTGGGACCAGAGCATATATGTTATAATCCTTTCTCAGATTTATAGTAACCTAATTTTGAGATTAATATGTAATTACTTAGCACAATGATCTAAATCAACTAACCTATATAGTAAAGGATTAAAATTCAGGTAACGATTGATTGGTAAAAACTGATCTGTGTTGAGTGATGAAATCTCTCTTTAATAGAATATATCTATGGCAGATAAAACTCTCTCTGCTGCATGGGGAATACATTCAATCCTATATCATTTTACGAAAGGAACCTATGTTCTAATAATGTCACAGACGTTTCTTAAAAATGTGAGGCATCAAGGCATCAGAAGTACACAGTGCTTAGCAAACTTGCTGATTAATTTCAGAATAACTTTATATAATAGTCTAAAAAAAAACATGCTTCACAGTTTAATTCCTAAGCCAGATGATAAAAGAGGAATGAATACAAGAGACATGGGTATGCATTATTAAACATATTCCATCAACTAGTGAGATGGGAATAGGATGCCAATTGTGGCATGGTGGAGAGAGGTCTGGACTTAGCATCAGGAAGTTTCTAACCTCTGAACTAAAGCATTTGTGTACTATGTTTAGTGGCTAACCCAGTTCAAGGTGGTGTCCTGTGCATCAAGATCATGGGAAGCAACAGAATATGAACTCTGCTCACATTCACATGCTCACTGATGAAACATTACTGTTTATGGAATGTGCACGTGTGTGTGTTTGTGTTACAAGTTAAAAAAGAAAAATATATGAGATGAAATCAGAGCAGAAAACTGTCAAGTTTATTGGGTGAAGGATAAATTCAGGAGAGCTTTGGGTAAACAGCCAACTTTTATGGTCCTTCAAAGATAAAGGTGTGTTTGCATATGCATGAATGTGTGTAATATTGAGTGACAGGGACCACAGAAAAGAGACTTATACCTATTTGCAGAAGAGAAAACCAGGAATGCATTACTTTTTCATGGGTGTCATGAAAAGTTTAGAATGCAAAGTTCAATTTACCAGCAATGTTTTAGTCATTGAAAGGTAATGACTTTTTGTATCATTTATTTATCAAGCTAAATGTTCAATGAAACTGTGCATCAAATCCTACATACACTATAAATACTCTGGAGCTTCACAAATATCTAGTTTCTAGCCTCAGGGAACTTACTCTCCAGTGCCTGATTCTGGACTATTAGAGTACAAATGTAGGGGTCACATGACAGTTGAATTCAAATACCATAAAATTATGAGGGATTATGAGTTCTGGATTGTCTGAAGTGCCCAATATGGATCTTCCCACTATCTTACACAAGACAAATTGAGGAATACTTAGATGTCAGCCTTGTCCACACAGCAAGGTCGGATTCTGGGACAAAAACGTGGGCTAGTGACAAATGACTGTGTGAGCATGAGGAGAGCTGGCTGGGCACTCAGGGAGGTGAGGGACAGGAACTGTGCAATCCTGTTTGTTTTCTTTTCTTCCTTTGATAATGATCTGATAGATCTGAGGAAACTGGGTAATAATCAAATTTGCAGATGGTATGACACAGGGATCAATCTGAAAGCATGTGAACGAGTATAACCAGAAACTGAAAGTTCAGTCAAAATGAGATAATTAGAACACAACACTGTTAGGACAGACCTGAGGGCATTAAAATGTGATATACAATTAAGCTAGAGAGGAAAATGCTAGCGGGTAGAGAAATGCCCAGAGGCAACTTGAGTTCAAAGGGAAAGCAACAGGCCCTGTTATAGAAAATTGGGACTCATTGTACAACTCTTCTTTAAAGGGGACAGTTTTGTGATTTGTTCTTCTATAATGAAATATCTGCAGTAATTGAACAAGGAAAGTAACTTACACACTTTGGAAGAAAAAAATAAGCCACCACTATGGTGACTAGGTTTAATATATAAGTAAAAGAGCCCACGATGGTAAAATGTTGGGGATCACGGAATACATCTTTTAAAAAATGTAAGTGTTCTGTAATTTTTATTAACAAAATAAAGGTATGCTTGACAATGAGCTCTGATTACCTTAATTTAATAGTTTTACTCAGAGATTTTATTATTCTAGCCCAAAGCAAACACATTTATGTTCTTGTTAATTTGTGTAGCCAAATTGAAGTGAATATTTAATTTCTGGTAGGTTGGTGAAACATTTAATTACTTAAATTCCCCCTCCAAGCACCTCCAAAAAGCCACTCAGCATTTAGAAGCATGGTTAAGAGTTGTATAGATTCAGATAGCCTTAGTTTTGACTCCAATTTTTGCCACAAACCAGTTTATTTATCTTGGGTAAGTATTTTTGAAGTTAAGATCTCACCTATAAAATTATGATAGAAATTTCAACTAACTCAAAAAGCTTTTGTGACTCGTCTGAAAGTTTGAAATATGCTACCCCAAAACACACCACAGTGAGGAGAGGCAAACAGGGAACACATTTTCAGTGTTCTTCCATTTACATAAAAACAAAACATTTATTCTGTGAAGAAGCCACCTTTGGGCTTAAATGCTGTTTTTTTGCTGAGGAACACTGACTCCTCACTTAGGCCCAGGAATTCACAAAAGGCAGGAGTTAGCGAAAAGGCTTCATTTCCATGGAAATGGAAGGAATAAACTGACAGGAGTGGAAAATGTAATGGGAACAACAAAAGTAAAAAAATTTTAGTAGTAGCCAGCATGTATGGTGGTCAGTTACTCTGTTTGTTAATTAATCTGACATTCTGTCCTTCTTTTCTCTACATGCTGGAGAGTACAAACTCCCTTAGTCTTAGTGTTTCCCACTGTAAGCTTGGTAAAAAGCCAAGTCCTATGAATTACTCTTATAATACACTTGCGGGGAACACCCATTCATGATCTGGAGAGCTCATCTTAAGGAAGTTTGGTGAAATTAATAATTTTAGATAGACTGATTATTCTCCCAGTGAAATATTCTCTTTTAACCATCACTCTCAGAAAAATAAATTAACTGAATATCTGGATCCTTTACAAATAAAGAGATGCTCTTAAATTTTGGGAGGCAGAGAGAATGCTTCTATAAACATTGGGTAGTTACATGCAAGTGAACACATTAGTAAGACAGAAGTGAATAAAGAAAGAATAAGTATGGCTTTCTCTATTTGGAAAAGAATATAAAAGCAGCAAAATATTTATCATGAGTTTGGAAGGAAAAGGAATGCAGACCCTACCCTACTGGTATTCTTCCTTGAAGCCTGAGCATGACTGAAGCAAGATGAAGCTAATCAGTTAATAGTATTTCAGGCTTTTTTTCTTCAGTAATTGTTTCCAAATATTTATGACTGTACTGTATTTATGTCTGCTAGGAGAAGATAAAGGTCTGGGCAAAAGGAAGATACTCCACGATTCACAAGCTAGTTATACTTATATATCTCAAATCTTACATGTTCTGGAACATTTAACATTTAAAAACATAGTAGAGGGAGATTTCTGCAGAGAAGAACCATGTATTTTAGTTATTAAGGACTTATGCCTCTTTAGAAAACAAAAATTGCAGGAGACTAGAATGGTTCACTATTTCCAAGAGCCTCTAGGCTGTAATAGGAGCCTCCCTCCTTCAGAGAACAAAATTGGAAAGACCAGAGTGGAATTCCATTTATGGGATGGAGAATGAACCACTGTCAGTTGATGTCATTGGTTCATGAAATGTGCTTCTACTGTTAGGGGTTTAAGAGTCCAATGATCCTTGATATAGAAATGTCCCATTAATCATCCCCAAATTAAGTTTTCTTTCTTTTTCTCCTCCTTTAATTTACAACAAAAAGTAAAGATACTTTTTTTTTCTTACAGCTATAAAGAAGGAAATCAACATTTCAGTGCCTGGCATATGGGATAAATTTTATTTATATTCTCATTTAATTCACTAGACAGCACTGCGACTTATGCTCTTACTCTACATCAATGACAAAATTGAGAATAAGAGATATTGAATGACTTGCATACAATGAAAAATTGAAAGAGACAAACTTAAACTTCAGAATGCATACTATTTCCTGTAAATCATACTCCATCTCTTAGTATCTACAGCTGAGTTAAGCACTTCTCCCTAAAGAACAGGAGCTAAGAACCCAGTCCCATGTTTCAGACCTTGTACTGCAACCATCATAATTTAGGAAACTTACTCTCTCTGATTAGTGGTTGATGTTGGCAATACGGTACCATGCTACAGGTTTTTCATGGGAGGCAGGGTCCCAGTAAGCCCAGGGAGGGGAAGGCAGACAGAGACAGAGGACACATGGTGAGACCATGGAGGAGGCAGAAAGGTGTCCTGACATCTTAGGTAAGAGAGGGGAAGGCAGAGCCTGGAGGCATGACACAAGCTTAAGGGATTAGCCATCACCTGTGTCTCCAGGTTGCTCCCATTGATTGGTACTGGCAGGCTTTCAGGAAATGAAATTTCCACTCTCCCGTCCCGAATAAAGCATGAGCTCTCTCAGAGCTGGAATAGCCTTGAAGCCAGAATTGGCAAGGAGTGGCTTGCTTAACTCCATGATGGAGAAAGTTTTCAGGAAGATAGGAGGAGATAGGTATGGTAAGCAATACCAGAAGTCTGCTTACGTGGGGAAGGAGGAGGTTTGGAGAGGAATTGGCTGATTTAGAAACTGGTTTACAGGCTGATAGAATCTGTGCAGGGGAACAGAAAGTACAGAGGGAGGGTTTGAAGTCAGAGAGCCGGATTTAGACGGAGGTATGAAATCGTCCAGATTGCTCACAGTAGTTATATGTCCCATAAAGGTTGGGATTTAAAGACCTGAAAAGGGGCCAGTGACTTTGGTTGTCTAAAAGATAAGTGGGCCAGATTTGAGTGCAAAAGCGGATTAAATTTTTGGTTTTATATCTGGGGTCAGACCCAAGGTGTCCAAATTATTGAGGAGGCATCTCAATGCGGAGTCAGAGGGCAGAGAAGATGTAGAGGCACCTGGTCCCAGAATGGAGAGGAAGATATTATGTACTGTGGAGCGTCCTGGCGCAGCACAAATATCTGAGAAAATGCAAAGCACACACACGAGAACCAGCCGTCGCTGAGTTCAGGTGGTTTGCAGGCCAAAAAGGCCTGAGGAGGCTATGGGTCACCCAGTGCCAGGCTTTTCTTGGAGGGCAGCCTGCGAGGGCCTAGGACGACAAGAATAGACCCAAGCCCGTGGCAGATAGGGAGATCTCACCGCACCGTCTGAGTCCCAGAGATGATCAGAAAGGGGAAATGTTGAAACCCCAGAGACACCGAAGGGAGAGACGGCAATGGGAGCCCAATAGGGGTTTGTGGACTCACCAAGATGTCTGGTGTTGGATGCGAGCGAAGGTGATCGGGAGGATGAGTTCTGGCCAGTCATGTCCTCAGAGTCGTCGTGGGGTGAGTCGGAATGGGGGTCCCACCAGGATTAGTGGGGAAACCAGCCCCGAGTCATGGCACCAAATGTAAGGAAATATAGGCTCCTAAAGTGACCACGTGGAGAGGAGTGATCTGGCCAAGAGATTCTTTATTGCCGGGTGAGAGAGGCAGAGAGCCAAGAGAGCCAAGAGAGAGAAGCACGAAGGGCAGGGGCTTAAATACCCCTCAGTGAGACTCAGCATGATCTGATTGGTTAGGATCTTGTGGTTCATGCTGATTGGAGGTTGGGGCAGGAGGAGGATTCAAGCTAGACTTGAGGCAGGACTGTGACCCTGGAAAGTGGAGGCTTAAGGGTGCAGTAAGAACTAAAACCTATCAGCACCATTATTGCCAACAGTTGATAACACATAAGAAGGCAAATCAGAATAGATAATTAGTAAGATTCCTCTAATCTCAAGGAGATTCATTTTGTTTTAATAATTGGATTTGTGGTTGTTCTTATTTTTCTCCCCTTCTCCCTGATACTCTTTCTTCTCTTAAACCTTAATCATTCCATTTCCTTTCTTTGAATCTGTGTTATACCCAAATTTCCATTTAGTGACTGGCTCATTCTTTTCCTATAACACTTAGTGAAATTCCAAATGTTCTTAGATTTATGTCTGGGTCTTATTCTTTTATTTATTCTGCCAAAATCACTCATTTCTGATAGCATAGCTTTCATGACACAGTGTTTAGATTACCTTGATTTTTATTTCTTTAAAGTTTTTTGGCCATGTGGATCTTTTGGGACCATCTATCAGGGTCAACAAAAAGATTTGTTTTATGATGTTGATTGGCAATACAATCAAATATGTGGATTATTTGCTACATTTATGTGGAATTATTGCAATATTTAAGACACAAAGTCTTCTTATCCATAAACATGGTATACTTTTCCATGTGTTTTGGGTTCCTTATAGTTTTCATTGAAAAGTTTAAATGTTCTTCATAAAGATCAAGTCATCTCTTACAAATTTATTCCTACATAGTTATTTGTTGACATTCTAAATTGTGAATTTTAAATTAAATTTTTATTAATAAAATTGCTGCAAATGACTATTTTATGTTGACTTATTCATAAATATTTCTAAATATTCTCATTAGTTACAATAATTTAGAATCACATTGCTACAACTCTCTATGTAGAGAGGTTGTTCCAGCAATCAGATCAACTGATCAGATTTTTAAAAGGTAACTATTTTCATGGTTGAAAAAACCAAATGAGCTGTAGTTAGATGTGTTTGCGTGTGTGTACTGATGTTTTGTTTCTTTCTTCACAATCTTAATGCTATTTTCCTTTGTCATATATTAACTTTCCTTTTATTTGCCTATAACCTGTTCCATAGAAGGAATGAAGTTGTATCTTTTATTTATTACAAAGTATAAATAAAATATTTTTAATCATCCAACAAGGATAATTTGTTCTGTAAATTTATCAGGTTAAAGATTATGCACTTCTATTCTTGAAATCATGAGTGCATGATGAAATTTGTCAAATATTCTTTCTAAATCTAGTATATTTTCCCACTAGCAGGTAATTTGATTAAGTCACATTTGTATTTGTCTTTAAATAAACACTGCATACTTATAATATATTAGAATTTTAAATACATTGATAGATTTGGCTTGATTCTTTAAGTGGGAATTTGTATGTATATTCTAAATGAAATGATTGTGTAATTTTCTTTGCATCTGCCATTTCTTAGGTTTCAGTATTAAGATGATGGTAAGTTTATATTCTCTTGTCATTAAAAAAGCTAAATATTGTTAGCATATACTATCTGTGTTTGCTACACATTAGACACTCAATTAATTGCCCTTATGGTTTTCTATTATCTGTTTCTTTTACTTAAAAAAAAAGAGGTCCAGGAAAACTGGCTGCTCAGCCTGTTTGTTAGGATTAAATAAAAAAAGTATATGTAAAAGTGCCTAAAGCCCTGCATGACATATTAGAGGACTCATTAAACACTACCTCACTTGCCCTTTCCCTTAGCTGTGTATTTTTGAAAAAGGAAAGAAAAGGCAGAAGTGGTGGAATTTTTTTTTTTGAGAAGCCAGCTTAAAATAGTCATCAACACTGAAGTCAGTGAATGTGTTTGGTTTCCATTCAAAAATGTTACTTTCAGAAATACACACAAGGTTCATTTGCATAATCACTCTCTAGGCTAGGAACCTGTCCCTGAGGGTTTATCATTACTTAAATCTAAGTCAGGTTATTATCATTCCTCATGCTGAGCTGCTTGGCTTTGTTTCTTTCCCTTTACCTGGACTGCATCAGCTCTATAGCTCTGATGAGGAGTTTGACTGTAGCTCTAACACACACACACACACACACACACACACACACACACACACACACACACACGGAGAGTTAGGTAAAAGGCAATGTTCCCAAGTGGAAAGAGCCAAACACTGAGGAGGTTTCATTGTGATATGGACAGAATGCATATAATGTACTCTAATCAAATTCACCCCATCTATATCACTCTTTTTTAATAACCTTTCCTTCTCCCCTCTCCTTTTAACAGTTTTTTTTTTTTTTTTTTGGTGTGGGTGGATTTCATTGTGCTCTTTTCATACACACATATACAAAGAACTTCTATAATATTCACCCCCCATCACCCTCTGCTTCTCCCTTCCTTTTTCCACTTCTTCTATTTTCTTTCTGGTTCACCCCACCTAATCAGTCCTCCTTTTGCAACCATGTCATTTTATTGTTTTACTTTGGATTTGTGTTATTTTCTGTCAATCTGGAGAGTATTCTAGAGCATTGACTTGGTACCTGGTAATATGGTGCTAGGCACTAGGAATAAAGAGTTATATAAATATTTATATGTATATACATA
Organism: Castor canadensis; assembly: GCF_047511655.1. Lineage (NCBI taxonomy): Eukaryota > Metazoa > Chordata > Mammalia > Rodentia > Castoridae > Castor > Castor canadensis. Next base: position 24,855,843 of record NC_133400.1, read on the forward strand.
TCCTCAACAGTTATATAGAGAGATAGATATAGATATTCTCTAAAGTTATGCTATTCCTGCACAATGGATAGTAGATATGTGTAGCTGCTTAAAAATACATTAAATAAAATTAAGCATTCATTTCCTTTGTCTCATTAACTATATTTAAAAGGGCATAATAGACACAATATTGTTGTCCATATTGAAAGGTGTGGGTAGATCTTGTTTATCCTCATAGAATGTTACATTGGACACCCCGCACTTTATCTATCTAGCTCATATTTGTTTTGAGGAGACTATACCAAACTTATTACACCATTGAGTCTAATGTTTCCAGCTGTCTATTACAAAGTTCCAGGTTGTTTAATCTTTCAAATAACTATAAGGAAGAAAACTAATGAATGTGGAGATCTAAACTCAAAATAATAACTTACACAAGGTTACTGGGCCAGAAAATAATGGAGCCTGGATTCAAATGCAGAAATGTCTGACAGAAGCCCAGGCTCCCAACTTCTCCCTCTCAAAATAGAGTGTGGTATATGTAAATTTGTACCATGTGCAAGTTGTATAAGTAGTCCAGAAGGATGGAATTGTTCAGGGAAATCTTCACAAAGAAGGGATAATAGGAAAAGATGAGATATAAAGGAGAATTGGGCCAACAAGATGAGTTAGAGAAAAAGTACCAAGATGTATTAGATTATCTTTTCAAGCTGATCCTATTTTAGATTTTTTTTGTATGTGCATATTTTCCAAAACATGCATCTTGGATATTTACTGTGTGCTTGGTATGGTGTTATATCTTGGGTATATAAACCTAAGTAAGAAATTAGCAAGCCCTCTTACAATTCAGAATTTATGCACATTTTGGTCTTAAGTCTTAAGACTTAAGCTATACTAAAAAATTCCTGCATCCAGTGCCGTATCTATAATCTAATGAAATCAGTATCAGAGAACTTGAGAAATAAACAAACCCTATCTCTACCCAAAAGAAAAATAGAGTTTTCTTTTCCTAATGGTGCATTGCTTTGATTGAACCAAGTAAGGAATTGAATATAATTGTTAAAGAGAGTCTGCCCTGGAAAGAAATAAACATACTTATAAAGTTTTCTCCTCCATTTACTACATGCCCAACTTTTGAGAAATTGAAACATTTCCAAATACTTTCCCACCCAAGAAATAAGAATATTAATATTTTTATCTAAGTGCTATTATGAATATTTCACAAGGTCCTTTTAATAATACACTTAGCATAATGTCTAGACCATAGTATAAAATGAATACATAAGGGTAATGTCACTTCTACATTTAAACAGTTCTAACCATTAAAACCTTATCATTGACAAAAAGACATATTTTGTCTTTATGGGATTTGTTTTTCTTCTTTTCTTAGTGCAGTAGTTCTTTCTTCAAAACTTCAAAGTGTCTTTTAAAATGATTATATCATCTATCTAGCAATTTTAACATTTAACCCAATCCCCAAAGGAGTAGAAGGGCCTTAAGTTACTTAATAATTTCTTAAGTAAGCCTTTATATGTCTCCTCTGTGTTCCCTTGGCTGTAGAATCACTAAGTTAATTCCTCATATTATTGAACAAAATAGTAAGCATAGCATGAATTTTTCATTTTTGTGTAGAAAAAAATCCTTTTTACTTCCCAGACCCAATTCATCAAAAAAGATCTTATTCCCCAAATCTTGTCAGTTTTCTACTTGTTCTGTGTGAGCTCACATTGACATCCACAATGAGGTTCCACAGTAACACTGCCATCGAGGTAACTGCTTAGTTACCTCTGTTCTCTTAAGGACTTTCCAGTCATCCTTCCTGGTGACCTTAAGCCTGTCCTGATATTCTAATGAAGGAATTTTTTCACTTCAGCTCTGAAAACAGAAGAGCTAAAAGACTGCTCAAAGGAAACAGGTTCCTTTTCAAAATTAGTGGGTAAAATTAACTGTAATTTCTTTTTCAAGGCTTAATGTGGTTTCTCTGAATAGCTACACCGTTACTATATATTTCACACTTAGATTTCATGGCATTTAATTTTTATAGCTTAATTTTCATCAATTTCCTAAATTCAAGCAGCAATTTCACTAGTAGTATATGTGTTTCATAAACAACAAATACATATGCATAATGTTTAATTAGACAAACTAAAAAGTTAAATTTTTTGTGATACTTTTTTAAAAAGAAGTTTTCATATGATGGTATAATTTTAGGAATTTTGTTGAGCCTGGCATTTTTTTCTTACACTGTTTCACGATATTACATTTAGTTTCCAATAATTAAAACAACACAAAACTATATAACTAGAATGTACTCACTGATATATGCTTAAATAATATTAACATATATAGATTTTATTAGAAAATTATTCTTACCAATTAAAACCACCTGCATAAATAACAACCATCTCATTCTTAAATATTTTCTAATTTAATATTTCCTGTTTGTTTATTCAATTATTGACATTAGGGTTTACAAAAATAGTACTGCCTTTTTGTATTACATCTCTTATGTTCCTGGGGAGTTCTAAAATCTTCTTTACAACAGATCTTTGGAAGAGCATTATTAAGTAAGCCATCCATGTTGACTTTTGTTTGCTATTGGGGAACACATGGAAACATAACAGCTGATGATCTAACCTTTGTGTTCCTTTCCTTGTTCTTTTTCTTTCTTCCTTTTGAGCTTCTAGAACCCTCTGAGAAGCAATCCTTTACACAAGGATGAGCAGCTCACCTGGCTAACCTAGCTTTCCTAGGTTGTAGGACTTTCATTGCTGCAACAAGAAAATGTTCTAGGATAATTAGGACAGGCTAGTTTTACTACCAACAGGACATGTATTCATCTGGTCTTTCGGTATTGACACCCAAATTTTTAAATAACAGATTCCTAGTTAAAATTTTGTCTTTTAAAGGTAAATAGATAGAATTGGAGAACATAATTTTAAGTAAAGTTACCCAGGTTCAGAAAGCAAAAGGCTGCATGCTTTCTCTCATATGTGGAATAATAATCTAATAAAATACAACTATTATTGTGAGAAACAGATCATGTGAAACAGTGGTCACTAAAGAGAGAGGGAGGGAAAAAGAACAAAGATAAGAAGGTGAATATGGTTGATGTACTTTCTATATAAGTTAGAGTATAGAATTTTCAAACCTGTGGAAATCACCATAAGAAGGGGACTAATGTAGAAAGAAGAAAAATAGAGGGAACGAACCAATTCAGGTTATAATACATATATATATGGAAATGTCACAAAGAAATTCCCTGTATAGCTATCTTATATAAACAAAAAAAAATGTTTTTTTTCAAGAATGGAAAGCAGGAAGGTAAAAACAGGTCCTGTCTGGGAGGTGGCACCAGTGGGGGGTGGGAGGATATAAGGAAAACTTGTAGGAGGGTGAATACAGTGGAAATATTATGTGCACATGTATGGAAAAGGAAACATGAGACCTATTGAAACTATTCAAGGAGTGGGAGAAGGGGAGATAAGGAAAATGATAAAGAGAGTGAATTCAACTATGATATATTATAAGAACTTTTGTAAATGTCACAATTTATAAAATTGTTACACAATTTACAAAAAATAGTAAAAAAAGAGAGTTTTGTTTAAGAGATGCACAGATAATTTCTAGGACTGATTTGAGAAGATACATTTTAAACATAGGAGAAAAGTGATCATGAGGGACTGAAGACCACTTTTATAATAACTTTGCCTCCATTAAGTCAGCTTTTCATGAAGCACTCACAGAGGGTGACTCCTGCCCTGAGCCTCCATGGTTTCACCAAGCCCATGTCTAACTTGAATGTTTTATCTCTCTCAGTTTAGCACCAAGAGTGTGAATATGGGTTAAATAATAATGCATTGTTCCCAGATGTCTCTTGACAAATCTAAGGTATCTAATTGATACGTTTGAATTTAGTCCTTGTCCTCGGTGAGAAAAATATTAGTTTATATCTTATTGAAAGAGCTAGTATCTGAAGCTCACTGAAAAGCAAATAATAAATTCTCATATAAAAGACAAAAATAATGCTTAGAAATGTATGGGACTAAGGTTCTCAACCAATCTAGACCAGATTATAAAGTTATAACTCTCCCCCTTTGTCTAGCTTTCTCCAGCCATTGTAAATGTCACTCCCAACATCAACAGATACAACTTCCCATATCAAGTAAAGTAATAATTTCCCCAAATGGAAAAAAGACACTCTTTTCAATACCAAATTCTAATTAACCACAGAGTGCTCTACATATGTGAATTTTAGTCCCAAGGAAAGAAAAGAAAGGATGGAAGGAAGGAAGGAAGGAAGGAAGGAAAGAAGGAAGGAAGGGAGGCAGGCACTAAAGAACAATGAAGGAAATAAGGGATTTAATTGGAAGGCCCTATAGGAGATCTATAAGAATTAAACAGATAATATATGAACATGTTTACCAAAGGCAGAACTATTAGTACATTTTAAAAATAAACTTCTACATTTTAGAACAGTTTGAATTTACAGCAAAATTGTGAAAACAGTGCAGAGCTCCATGCACCCTTCATCCAGTTCCTCCAATTATCAACAACTTAAATTAGCATTGTACATTTTTTAAAATTAAAGAAGTAATGCTGATAAACTCTTAAGAGCTAAAGCCCAGCCTTAAGGAATGTTTTCTTAAGTAGTATCTAATGTTACTTTTCTGTTCCAGAAATCCCTGTAGGATATAACATTAATACTTAGTTGCTATATCTTGATGGGCTTCTGTTGGCTGTTAAAAGTTTCTTAGACTTAACCTTGTTTTTAGCAATCTTTGCGGTTTTGAGCAGTCCTGTTTAGATATTTCCTATAATGCTCCTCCATTGGGATTTCCCCGATACTTTTCTCATGATTTGACCATAGTATAAGTTTGGGGGAGGAAGACAACAAAATTAAACTTTTGTTTTTATCACATCATATAGAACGTGCAAACTAAAAGGGTGATTTATCACTGATTATTTTGACTTTTATTATCCAATTGACATACTGTTTGTCAGGTTTCTCTGATGAAAAGGTGTGCTTTCTTCTGATCTTCGCCATTGTATTCTTTAAAAGGAAAACAATTGAGCAGTCCACATTGAAAGAGTAGAGTTATGCTCCCCCTTCATAGGGGAGGAATACATTTCTTGGAATTCTTCTGCAGGGAAGATTGTCTGCTTCATGAGTCAGTTTTTTTAGCTTTTGTCTTTGTAGGGATTTTTCCATATTATTTGTCTAACTTTTATAAACTTTTTCATGTCATAATATAGTAAAAATAGTAATGTCCTCCATTCAATTTTAATTATACTAATTTGGATGTTCTCTGACTCTTCTCTTTTTTTCCCTTGGCCAATCTAGCTAAAGCTTTGGCAGTTTTACTCATCTTTACAAAGAATGATTATTTGGAATCACTATTTCTCTGTGTTGTTTTCTTATTTGGGGTTTCATTAATTCCTTTTTTTTCTTTGATTTGCTTGTTGAAAGCTCAAACTACTCTTCTTTCTCCATGTTTTTAAGGTGGACTGTTGGTTTAGGTTCTTTACCTTTTTTCTTATTCTATCTTACTATGTGTTTTTGTGTTACTTGTTTCCTTCTAAGTGCTTTGAATGCCTTATACAAATTCAGTAAGTTACCTTACTGATATAATATGTCCACTAAAAGAAATATCTAATTATAAGACTACAAAATGTTTCACCTTTCTCCCATCTTACTTTCACAGATTTTTCTTGGTTTTTTACTTTAAGAACCTATTGAGGTCCCTGGAGATAAAAGTCAACAAATGTTTATGGGCCTTCCTAAAACTGCAATTCTTCAAAATTAATATTTTTGGGTTCTTACTGATTATGACTCTAGAAGCTTCTGCTTGAGGCTACTAAATTCAGTCAATGTAATTCTCTTTCTAGACCTCAGAGTGACAGTTTGTGACTTCTGTTCTCTGATAAGCACAAGAAAAGTGCCTGTCAAAATTCACTTTGGTCAGCTTTTCTTAGGTTTGGGATTAATGAATTCCAAACTTTTTACATGTTGGAATTAAAACTGAGAAATGTCCCATGAGTGAAAATTTTAATTTGAGAACAAAACAAAAACAAAGCAAAAGCAAACCAAATAATATAACAATAATAACAAACCAAGTGTCTTAGATATTTTTTTTTTAGTGGGACTGGGATTTGAACTCATGTCTTCAAGCTCCTACTCTAAAGCTTGAATCACATCTCCAGTCCCTTTAGCTCTGGTTATTTTGGAGATGGGGTCTCATGAACTGTTTGCCTAGGCTGGCCTTGAACCAAGATCCTCCCTAAGTTAGCTTCCCAATTAGCTATAATTACAAGCATGAGCCACAAAGTGCCTGGTTTAGATTATTTTTGACCTGCATTAGAATCTGAGAAAAGGATTTATATTTGAGTAATTTATGCAGAAATTGATTTGAGAATGTGCTGATATGGGAGCAGAAACATGAGACAGAGAAAGGAAGGAAATAAAAGCAAGACATATTAAGGAATAGAGTTCTACATGCAACTGTGTATCTAAGTCCTTCTGATGCCTTTAGAATATTATGCAAAACCTTGGAACAAAAAGCTTGGTATTATGAAACAACTCTTATTTGTCATTGGCTGAGCCCAAGGTCTTTTAATCCCCAGCATCCCAGGATGTCCTGTAAGAAGTCCTCAGGCGATCACAGTAGGAGGCTGTTGTTCAAAGGAGTAAGTGAGGCGCTGTTAACTTTTGTTACAATCAGGTTTCAGAGTGACATATTTTAATACCTACATCATACAGATATTAAGTGAGCCTGGTAAGAAATAACTGTGGCTTACCTACCAAAAATGTTCCCTTTTCTGTTCTCTTTACCCTTCCCATCAAAAATTTTCTTTTCCAAAGCATAGTATTTCTATAATTTCATAAAGTTCCTTTCTATCACATGCTCTTACTCAGAATTTACCATGTGTTTCAAAAGATATGATAATCCTGCTGGTATTATGACCTGATTCTGGAAATCTCCAGAATCCAAGCCATTGGTCTTGACCTCATCATTCACAAAGACATCAACCTTTGAAGATGAAGCTCCTAAGGGGGCAGTGGTGCTTACTTCTTTTTGCTGCCTTGCTGGATCCCCTGAAACTACCCTCTTACCAAATGTACAGTTTAAAAATCAATTACATTAGTAAGCTTCACTGCTTTTCCATCTGAAGTTGTAAAAATAATTCAACTTGTACTTTCTCTAAGAATTTCCATTTTAAAAAATCTTTGCATTTAAATTATCTCAAAATATATTCTTTAGAATTGTGAAGAAAGAGCTTAAGTTAAATTCAGACATTGTTCTACTTGTGGAGGAAATGAATGGAAAGATTTGATATTCAACATGTCCAGGAAAGTCACTGAAGTCCAGAAATCTTTTGTTCTCTCTTTATTTTCACCAGTTATTCTCTCTAAAATGCATGTAAAATCCTTGTCTATTCTAATATTGCCACTTTTCTTTAAATTCTGGAGTAAAGCCTTCTTTTCTAATTGAAGAAAGTATAAACTCAAAGATTCTTTCTGATAAAATGTTCTCATTTAATTCTAACTTAAATACATGCAGAAGCTCCAAATAACTTTTTGTTCTGGTCAGGACTCTTTCCCTACTTCTGTTTCTTTGCACAAGTTGCCTGACTTCTCAGGATATCATTTTATTTATTTATAAATTGGAGAAAATATTGCAATTTACAAGTGAAGTGGAACATTAAATGTTCAACAAAATTTGGTATTAGAAAATTCCATAAGCCTGAATGTGTTTACCAATTCCCACATACTCTTATAATTTTTTGTGAATAAACTAAAAATAATCTATAATATCACTAATAACCTTCTCATAAAACTTGCAATGATAATCTTTTTTCATGTTCCAAAAAATGTTAGCTTTAATATATATATATGTATTGTTATTAATATTAAGGCATATTATATGATCATTAAAGTATATTATACCACATGATCTCCAAATTCCCTTGTTCCCTGTAAAATGTCTCTAGACTTCCACATATAATTAAATCATCAGTGTGTTTGTAAATATTGGCACTTTTTTAAAAAAAAGATCTAAAATAACATTTTCCCATCTTTTGTCTGTAGCAACTGAAAATGGATCATGACAAAGCAAATTAAAATACTAAAATGTCAAGAAACCAGTCAAGAAGAAATAGACCATTCTGGAGGCATGTTACAAGCAATAGAGCCCCTGCCTAGCAAATGAAAAGTCCTGAGTTCAAACCCCACTACTGCCAGAAAAGAAAAAGAAAGAAAGGAAGAAGAAAGGAGGAAGGGAAGAAATAAATGAAGGAACTCATTTGTACTGACCTAATCATTATGACTTACTGTTGAATTATTTCTAAAGTTGGTTTCCTTGGTAATTTATAATTTAGCAGAATGTTCATGAAGTTTATAGGTAGATAAAAATCATAAGTTTGCTTTGCATAAATTTGGGTGAGAAAATAAACCTAAGTAATGTTTGCCAAATTCATGAAAGTAAATTATTTTTTTTTAAAAATCACATTTTTGTTTGCTGAGTATTTTACTTCTTGATCCCAGGGAATTTGATTTGGGAAGCATTGGTCCAATCATAAGTAGAAATGTCCTTTTGAATGAAACAAATTATTGAGTGTTTTAGATAAAGATAAAATTGCAGTAATCATTTCTTACTAAAAATCAGATGAGATTTGTCTATGTCTCTTTTATTTTATATACTTTTATAAATTATATACCAGCTCCTTTGAAGAGCCTCACTAGTCTGAGAGTTTATGGGGAAGCAAGCAGTGTAGAAAAAGCTTACATACAGTTCTTAGCTTCTTAGAAACATTATCTACCATGAGCTTAACCCCAAGTCAGGAAGACAGTGAAAAACGCACGTGTAAGTCAAAGCTTGACTAAGCAAGACTAAGAAGAAAATGTTAGGATCAGTGACATAGCTGTACAAAACTGCATTATCACTCACAGTCCATAGTTCACATGAGAATTCATCACTTGTGGTGGTGTTCATTCTTTGGGTCTGGATAAATTTATGACATATCTATCCACAGTTATAATATCATAGAGTAGTTTCACTGCCCTAAATTAGATTCTATAAAGGATTTAATACACAATTTGAAAGCATGTAAATCTTAAAATATGTATCCTTGTGCATAGGTAAGTATGTCATGTAAGTTAAAAGATATGAGTTGGTTATGGTATATTCAGATTCACACAACGCACACACACACCAAAATCAAAAGATATTATTCACATTTTCTTTTCAGTAATAAGCTGAGGGCCTGGCAAAATTTAGGAACCTCAGATGTGTGTTTTAAATTAAATCCAACAATAGCCTATTTAGTAACAATAGGAAATATTTCTTTCCTTGAATTCTATTTCATTGCCATCATTAATAAGTGAGCCCATAACTGAAAAAAAAATTTTTTAAGAGAATCTCACTGGAGAGAAAGTCTGTGTTGAAATTAGGTTTTTAAATAGCATAGCAGTTACAAAGGAGACAAATTCGACAGGCCATTTCTATCCTCATTTGCCAGTACTCTCAGGTCTGAGGGACTTTTCTCAGTTTCTAAGTCAACACAAATCAAACATAATCACACTCGTTTGTCCTTTATGTTTCACTGCCCAAGTATCACAGTATTATCCAATGTCCTCTGGGCTAGAGCTACGAGGTTTTTATCCTGGCATCTGATACCAGAGTCCAGACTAATCACTGTGATGCACAGAGCTAACAAAGGTCATTCCAGCTTCAAATGCTAATTGTTCTGCTAAGAGTTTTCATTTACAGCACATTTTAAAGGCCATATCTACAAAGCATTTGGTTCAAGAGGAAGACATGTATTTATTAATTGAATATTCCAAATAAGATGACATCACAAAAAAAAACCTAAGGAAAATCAAATATAAAAATTCTCTTCTAGAAAGAACAGACTTTAATAGATTATAATAGAATATACAAGAGCAAATTGAAAAAGTGTGCACATCCAGGGCCCATTTCTGCTTCTCTTTCCAGCCTTTTCTTTGCACAAAGAAGACCTTTGCTTTGCTCCACAGATCTATAGGTACATTAAGGTTTTAGGGCTGTTTATTTCTCAGCTGAGGTGCATGTGTGCCCTCTATAAGCTTGCCAGAAAAAAAATTATATTATAATTATCTTCCAGTTATGTTTTATGTCCAATATTTATTTTTTCTTTTTCTATTGATTATTTCCCTTGTCTAGTTATCATAATTATGTATACATATATAGGAGCACATGCAAATTTTGTAAATTACAGGATCATGTGCTAACACATATGTTGCATATATACACATACTTTGAAAGTCACTCGATGCTGTCCCCAACTTCCCACTAAAGGTGTTTTCCCATTACAGCCGTTTGATTACAGGAGCTTATTACAGCATAACCTGCTGGAGTATTGCACAGTTGACTTTGAAAATACATTTGTGGTATTTTACCCTGCTTATTAATGGTTGTCCAGGTCTGAGAGTAATTCCTTAAATGTTGAAATTATGTGTAGGACCTTGGACTTAGCAGTATTGGCAGAAACCAGAGGGAGGGCAGGCAGACACTTTCACATTGGGCATTATGTCATGCCCCCTGCCAAGAGAGTGCATTTGCCATTCAGAACCCTTAGTGTGCTTTCCAGAACCAATTTGCTGAAGAATATGTTTGTCGGTGGTGTGTGTTTAAAAGATATTTGGCTACACAACTAACACAAAATAAACACAAAAGTAAAACAAAGACTTCAAAACACAAAATGAAACAAAAATAATACTCCACCACTCTTTCTTTGGGTTGCTTATGTTCCTATGTGGAGTAATTCTTGTTTCACCTTTTGTGGGCTATTAGCAGGGTGAAGTCCATCAGTCAGGCCACACTTGGTGCAGTCTGACCATACTTATAAGTGAAGGGAAAATTGCTTGGCCATTTATATTCTCACCAACAATATATAGCAGAAGCCTGCTGTGTTTGCTGCAGGCCATCAAGGTTAAGGAAGAAAACATATTGAAAATAATCCTTATTCAGTGCCTATGACTCATCAGGTACTGTACTAATGAATCCACATTCTCCTTCTAATTATATCCTCACTTTATCTCTGTGCTGTATGTGTCCCATTATGGAGGTGAGAAAAATGAATCATAAACAAATTAAACTATTATAAGCTCCAGGGTTACACACCTAACATATATATACATACATACACATATATATGCATATGTATATGCAATGAAACTAAGGAACAATAGAAACAGCAAAACTGTTATAAATATTGGCAGTGGGGTACAAAGTATTGAATTGCTAATACTCTTACTCTTTTTTTGTTCTAAAGGAGAGTGTAGGAAGAGATTCCACAACAATAAAGGTGCAGAACAAAGTTACTCTTTTACTTATGAAAAGAATATCCCTGACTGGATGAGTAATAGATACACACACATGTTTACATATTGCATATAAGCAAATATTCACCATGGAAACTTATATATGTGGAAAAGTAAGATATTGCAGTATTAAAAGTCTTGATAGAGAGTACATTAAGATAATTCAATTATTTTAAGTCACACAAACTTTTCTCTTGACATGCTAGCGGTTGCCAATTATTGTTAAGTGTACCAACAGTGGAAATTGAGTATAAGAAGCTATTTTAATGCTGTGTTTGATGGAAAAATTTAAATATTCATGTACTTCAATATGCACAAAAATTTATATTGCACTTAATTTGAATTAAGTGTTATATATTTATATTCATGTTATATATTTTAATTTGGCTGTTGCTGGTTACAGAAAAGCAGGGCTGTGTTATTTTTCTTGAACTTCATTACTGAAAGCTAATGATCTTTCATTCTATTTTATTACACCCTGCAGTTTTTGGAAAAACCCATAATTTCTAAGTAGCACCACTAATTAACTAGATACTGTTGTTTGCATACAAATGATAGTTACTGTAATTCTATTCATCTTTATATTAGAAATAGAGCACATTGCAATGATCAATTCCTTTCAGTTGACAAACTGTTTTTCTAAAACTCCCTGGGTATGACATATGAAATGGGGCACGTAAGAACTTATTTTTAAATGATCATATATGTGAGGACTAGCCAGGAAATGAACTTAGCATATTATGGGGCCCTGAGATAAAATGCTGTTAAAGTTTTAGCTTTTTTTTTTTTTTTTGTTTTGGAGGGAGAGTGTGGGTGAGATAAAGGGGAGACGGGTTGAAAAGACAGCATTCCTAAGGGGCCCATCTAGACCTCATCAACAGAGTTGGCATTAATTGGCACTACTTTCTGCTTCCATAAATGCTGTGTGTGGGTCTTGTGTAAATAAGAAAAGGAGGCTTTTAAAATTCTGATTTCAACTCATGACTTAGAATTTAATGAAACCGTTCAAGTTCAGCACTTTAATCTCACAAATTGGTTTATCACAGCCTAGTGGCCACTTCTTGTTTTATAATAAGCACAACAAAAAATATCTATGAACACTTAGAAAATTAAACCAAGGGAAGTATATGTAATTCTGAGCTCATTAGAAGCAATTCATATTTTCATCTGTCTCATTAGAGAGGTTTTTATGAACTGAAAAATGTAGTTTTGTATCTGTGGGTTTTTTTTAATGTTTTCAGGCCAGCTGGTAGGAGCAAAGTTTCCTCATTATTCCTGAACAATGTGCATATATATTTTAAAGCACAATTTAATGATTGTAGGAGGAAAAAAAGTAAGGCAATGAGGAAATGTAAATGAAATATTTAAAGAAGTAGTATTCAAATTCATTCTTCTTCTCTCTGTCTCTCTCCCTCTCCCTCCCTCTCTCTTTCTCTCTCATATATGTTGGTACTGCGGTTTGAATTTAGGACCTCCTGCTTGTTTGGCACGTGCTGTATCATTTGAGCCACATCTCAGGTAGTATAATTTTCATTCTGCAAAAAATCATGAGGGCAAAATTGAAAAAAATACTGACCTGCTACTTTTTAATGACCATTGCTTCAGATTAACTTTTAAAAGATGTATTGAGTATAACATTTTACCTTTGATAGTAATAATAAAAATCTTTTTTTATATTTATGTCACACAAAATCAAAGGTGAATATTTTTGTGTATATGAAACCAGTGAGACAGAAGGCACAAAATTATTAAATGTGGTTGTGACCATAGGCAGTAATTCTAAGTGATGCTTAGTTCTTTTTTTGTTATCAGAATAAACAATATCATCTCTATTAGATTAGTTGATATCTTTCATTCTAATAGTAACAAAAAATATAACCGAAGACTGAGAACAGTTTCAGGGTACACCTTCATATTCTTCATCCTGAGCTCCCCAGTGTTAGAATATTGTTGAAAACCCTTAACATATAGTAAAAGAGTATAATGTTTATTGATTTAAAACTATACATTGTAAATGCTTGAATTAAGTATATTGAAACAAACTTCCCTAGTACCTATGTTCCTTCTGGACTGCAGTATTTCACTTGGGACATGGCAGTTTTTTTGGAGAGACACTATAATTCGTGTTTGTGTGACCATAAGAGAACAGTGAATCAACTCTGTGATTCCCTGTCCTAATTACTATTCACTTCCTTTTTGGTGACAAGACATCACCAATTAAAACAGTTCCACTGAAACTGGTCACCACTACAGAATTCTTAACAAGAAAAAGATTCCAATCCATGGTTGGTGAAACTCTGTATGGAGACCTGGCAACAAATATAGTGGGACAACTCACTTGCTCCCTGTCTGCACATTTATGTATGTAAAAGTAAACAGTTTAATCTTGTTTATCTTCCTTTCTAAACTACTTCCTCACAAGGCATGATTGTGTATCCCTTTAACCTCAGCACTCAGGAGGTTGAGGAAGGAGGATCAAGAGTTTGGGGCCAGTCTAGACTACAGAGCGAGACCCTGTCTCAAAAAACAAAACAAAACAAATCACTTCCTTGATATAAATTTTTCTTTCCCAGACTTAGATAGCTTGGAATGCAGGATAATGATCAATAATTTTTAATAAGTTACCCATATCATAGAACAAAACTAGATTAGTTCTCTTATTGCATATTTTTTCCTGAAATTATTCCAACATATCATGAAAAACATAAAGCTTTCTCTTTTTCCATTGTTACTGAATATCTTTCTACAATGACCTGTGCAATGGATTGAACAGTGTACCCCCAATCCTCATTCTTCTCCTAATTTCAGAATATGACCTTATTTGGAAATAATGTGGTTTCAGATATAATTAGGTTCGATGAGGCCATATCAGATTAAGGTGGCTCTTTTTTCCATTTATAACATGTGTCCTTATTTTAAAAAAGAAGAAGAGAGCCAGAGACAGAGAAACACAGAAGAAAGCACATCATGTGAAGTTGGAGGTAGAGATTAAAGTTAATTACAATCAAGGACACAAAGGTTAGTCAACAAATACCAGAAATTAATAAGAAAGGCATGGAACAGATTCTTCCTTTAGAGATTTCAGAGAAAGTATCATACTGTTGATCCCTTTACTTCAGATTTATAGCTTTCAAATGGTGAGACAATACATTTTAGTTTAAGCCAGAAATGTTTTAAGCTACCCAGTTTGTGGTATTTTGTCATGGCAGCCCAGGTAATGAGCAGAGACTATTTTTGTTGATGTCTGCAACTTATTTTCTTAGCACACTATTTTGGATTCTACTTCTACAATCCAGGCATGCTGCTTTGTGTGTGTGTATGTGTGTGTGTAGAAGATTAATACCATGCTCCTATTCTCAAGGATTCCTTATTAATTGTCTTTTCTCCAGTGTAAATAGCCAGATGTTATGTAAAATAAAACAAATGAGACAATATAAGACAATACATAGTAAATATTTTCTCACTTGGGGTATATGAGTGTGACTGGCAAATATTTGTTGATAAATGATTTAATGGATCAATAAATAAGGTAATCAATAAGTAAAAGAAAACAAGGAGTAAATATCTGAGCAATCTTCTCTCAATAGGATGGAATATCAGACCTGGTGTCAAAAAGAAGTAAGAAATGATTGTGAGTGATCCAGATCAAAATTAGACAGGTAGGGAGGAAAACTAATATTCCACATAAAGTAGTGTGCCTAAGATTAAGGAAGTGTGAAAACAAATGATTTTACATAATTCAGCATGACTGGGGCAAGAAATAGTAGGGGTGTATGCTGGGGTGGGTTATTTTTTCCCCGAAAAAGGATGAGAAGATTTTGAAGAGAGTTATATCACTTGCTATAGAGTATAGATTTGTATCCTGAGAGCCAATGGAATTACTTGATATGTCAATAGGAGATGACATTGTCATGTTTGCATTTTGATGCACCTGTTATTCCAATAAAATTTTAAGTATTCTGAGTGTGCTTCTGCTCTCTAGGTGTGGTGGACAATCATCTACTTTATTCAGGGCTTCTGCTCTGCTGATGGCAGCCTCATTGTGTTTGTTTTCATTGCATTGCAAATTTCAGAGCACAGCAATTAGTTTCTTTCTAACTTTCCATATATGTCCCTGAATGTTGTCCATCTTTACCAGTACTCAATTTACATCTCATTTTCTTGATGCTAGATTTTTGTCCTTTTAGACCAACTTCCTGGACGTTGCTTGTTTTATTCCTTCTGAGACTGTTAGGAAAAGACTGGGGTGGAAACCCCACAATCTGCATACTACATATAAATTTGCCTAGGACATATTGCAGTACATTAAATACAAAACATTCTGTTTCTCAAGTTGTAACATTAAACAAATATTGCCTTATTGTTTGAAAAATAAGTTATTAGACAAATATGAATTGAGTGCCCAGCGTATGCCTTTTTCTTGCCAATATACACATCAGCAAGGACCTGCAGGATCTGGAGTAAGCGAAGATAATTTGGATATCACTTGGAAGTCTGCCCAGTATTGAACGCTTATTGTGGCTCCAAGATGTCACCTGGGACCATGTCATCAATCTACTCACCTTTCCTGAGTGGCTTTGATGCTGATCAGTCTGGTTCCCTTTAGTATTAAAGTAATGGCCTCCTGGCTCTATTTCAGCTCTGTCAAAATAGCTGCAGAGCCTCTCTATTGCCTTCCTACAAGGATTTAATCTACTCCAAGTTCCCTGACACATTGTAAGGAGGAAATCTGTTTTCTCTGTCAGTTTCTCTTTCTCAGCTGGGTCTGCAGCAGAACATCTTTGCTTTGAATAAGACAGTGCAGACTTGCTATGAAAGCCAGTGTTCTCATCCATGCTCTGAGTTGTCTAACTTAATCGTCGTTTCTCCATACCCCTGAGGCTTTGTGCATGTTGCTCCTTCTACAAGGGGACATTGCACACATTCTTACATTACATATTTTCTCTTCCTTTGTGAAATGTTTGACCCTTCAAGAAGACAATGCTACTTCTCATGGACCTGCAAATTTATAGCTTAATGTTTTTTTTGCTATTGTAATATATTTTATTTGTTACTCCTATCTTTTCCTCCTACTGGACAGTAAACTCTTTGGGGACAGAAATTGCCCTTTAAGGTATTGTTAATAACACAAATATCTATGGTCTACTTACTCTGGGAGAGACAATATGTTAAATGTTTTCTGCATATTATCTTAGAGTATCCTCAAAACAAAACTGAGATGGTTTTATTTGTTTTTAGTTTTCTTTTCTTTTCAGATGGCATGGAGAAATTTAGGAATATATGCAAGCCATGAAACCCCTATGTGATGGAACTTAGAATTAACTTCAGTCCACAATTCCACATTTTTTTCTTTACCTCTGAGTTCTTTTTCTACATCTTGACAATAATGCACATTTGTGAAGCAACTTTGATTGTCTGAATTAATACTCACAGAAGCCCATTATATGGGTGAAGAAACAGAGACTGGTGTCAGTCATAGTGACAACACCTATAGTCTCAGCTACTTGGGAGGCACAGCCAAGATTGCTTGAATCTAGTAATTCAGGATTCAGGACCATGCTGGGCAGCATAATGAAACTCTTAAAGACTAAAGGAGACAGACAGAGAGAGAGAGAGAGAGAGAGAGAGAGGGAGAGAGGGAGAGAGAAGAAACAGGTTCAAAGACTTAAGCAATTTCACTAAAGTCAGAAAACTCATTCTCAAAAGTCCAGCTAGTTGAAAAATTATGTTATTACTTATTATGTGAATACTGATCTCTCTCTTTTTCACTACATTGCCTTTCTACTAGAAGAGTTTAGTTTGAGGACTGACAGAGGGCCAACATTTGTAATTTGGTTTTGTTGCTTATTGTTTACTTAAAACTTATTTTAGAATTAAATTAATTTTTCACAGAAAGGAAACATTTTGATAACACAATTCTTTGTCTGCTTATTTCTGTCTCTCTCTGCACTTTAAGTCTTTAGCAAGTTTAATTTTCCTGGATGCAATCATTGTTCAGCATTTGGTAAGCAAGTAGTAACCAAATTTAATGAATATTGCTTGAGAGGCTGAGAGAAGCATCTTCTCTCCCATTGCATGTGTCATATCCAACATAGAAAGCTATGAGACACTGTAGTCATCCATAAGAGTATATGGTTCTCATACCAGAAAGGCAGGCAAGGTGAGAAATATATAGATAAATGAATTAGGAGACCAGTGGAAACAAGCCCACCTCTATTATTCCAGTGATACATATGGATATATTTTCTTACGATTTATGCCCATGGTTTTAGGTTTTCTAATATTCCATGCAGAAAGCATCCTAATTGATATGTTTGAAGATCTGGAATTCATACTCCAGCTCCAGGAGACAATACTCATGGGATTCAGCTTAACTTCACTGGGTCTCAACTTCTCATCAAATGGTACTACATTCCTACCTAAATTATTTAATATGAGCATGAGATTGGAAAACATGCATGAAACATTCATCAAATAATTTATGGTCATGTAGTCAATTAATTAGTTTATATTAATTAAGTTATTTGCCTTCTTGTGTTATCTCCTGGTATGCTAAAAAGAATTATCCCAACAGTGTTGGGCACATAATGGCACAAATATAAATACTGTGCTGTGTTTATATTTGTCTACTGAATCTCAGTTTCAGCTGTAAGGGATGAGTTCTATTTTTACCATCTTTTGAGCTTTGTTTTGGCTGGGTTTTGAACTCAGGGCCTCATGCTTGCTAAGCAGGTGCTCTACCACTTAAGACAACCCTCCAGTCCTATTTGGATAGGGTATTTTCAAGATAGGGTCTTAGTAACTATTTGTCCAGACTGGCTTTGAACTTTGATCCTCCTGATCTCTGCCTTCTGTGTAGCTAGGATTACAGGCTTGAGTCACCAGCACCCTGCTGTCACCTTTTTCTTACAGAAGAAGAAATGATAGCTCACTAATGTGAAGTTTCTCCTTAGGACACTTAATTACTTGCTCTGAACAAATTATATACTGGGGAAATAAAATTTGGCCCACAAAAAGAAATATTTGGAAATATTTCATTGGAAAAATGCATAATAATAGTGGTCTTCCTGAATACATATCCAAAGGAAGATCTATGCTATTAAAAATTAAATATATTCAGATTAAAAAATAAAATTAACCAAGTTTATTTCCAAGTGGGAGTTACAGTATAATGGAAAAGATATTTGACTGTGGAAAGGGCCCAAGATATTTTATTTATAAAGTAAATGGTTGTGAGAAAGCCATCTATTTATTCTTAGTCACTTTCTCTATAAATTGAGGATAGTAATTTAATCTCAATCAAATCCTATAATAATCTACCAAGGAGATATTACACTTACAACATAAAGAAAGGTCCAGGAGTGTCTAAATCCTCAATAAATGCTATTTATTGTCATTATTATTTTAGCTAGCACATGTATTTGAGTTCCTAGCTGATGTTATTTCATCAAAACAAGTGTTTCTGACTGTAATTAAGGCAAATTAAAGTTGTGAGAGTTGATTAAGAAATCATTGTTTTCTTGTAGATGCAAAGGATCTGACAGTATCTAGAAAAAAATTTTACCCAGGAGTAAAAAAATGAAATATCATTTTATCCATAAAAGAAATGGAAAGCTACTTAGAAAAAATAAACCAGACATGTAAACTATATTCTCTGAAGAGCACTTTCTAGATTCAATTGGATTTTTTTCAGCAAACATTTTTATGGCAAAATGCCTTTTGCCTTTCAATTTCCACAGTGGTAGTGTTACTGCCAGACTATGTGTTGATCTTTGTTTAGTTGTATTGAAAGCATACATTGTACTGCCATTTTCTAAATGAGAGGACATCAGGGAATAATACAAATCCCCTAGGTTTTAGAGAGCTGACTGTGTCTCAGATACATTCAGATAGATTTTTGTAACTTCCCTTAAAAAGATAAAAATTGTTACACTGTTTGGCTTCACCTGAGTTTCTTTTACAAACTCCTTTAGGTTTGTTGTTGTTGTTCCATTGTCCTTTAGCTTTTAAAGTATCCTCTTAACATCTGTACTTATTGAGTCTGACAGAGTTCTTGTTACATTTTATGCACTTAATAAATGTATTCCATTAAATAGAATTAAATGACTATAACTTACGTATTTTTCTTTGGACTTTGTTTCACAACTCATGGGGAACCTAAAAGCATAAAGGCATCAAAAGAGTTACACATCAAGCTCCAACTTAGTTTTTATTTTTCATTTCTAACAATCAAGATTCGTATGATCAGTACTTTCCAATATATACTTCATTTCAGTGACAATTTCTTAGAGATTAATTTCTTCAAAATGAAAAACTCACACCCCAACATCCATAGTGAATGCTCTAATGGTAAATTTCTCAGGGTACTTCTGAAATAGCTGACTTATAGGTGTAAATCATGTATTTTTAAGACAGAGATATATTTTCTTAATGACTTCTGTCACTGTTAGGGGTACCTTTCTTATTCTTGCTTAGTGTTTGGCTTTGTCTGTGAATATGACTGGACAGCAGGACCAGTATTCATTTCAGTCATTTCCACCTTCCTGAGTAACCATTGCAAATGTCAGTGGCTTGTGCTTAGGAGGCTACCAAAGTGTCCCAGAGCACTGATGTGGCCCTGCCACCTTTTTAATATTATTATCCAGTTATTCACATGTGCTTACATTGTTTGGGTCATTTCTCCTCCCTGCCCCCTTCCCCCAATGACCCTGACACCTTGAAATACAATATTATCTACTTTCAGACTTGCTTAGTTTCCATCATCAGTGCCCTGTCTCATCCCACTTTACATGGTACCTTAGTTCCCAGAATGATTTTAAGGACTCCTGTGGTTTTAATTCCCATCTGGAAACTCATCTATTACTTCTTACTCCTGACTTATTTGAATCCTGAGCAATGGATCCAAGTATACATTAAATTCACCTCCAAATTCAGCATTTACTAAAGAGGAGTTTTCATCAAAAATAGTCAATAACAAATAATAAAACCATATATATTTGAGTGATCCTACAACTTTCTCAATTGGTCCCTATACCCTTTTGAGCCACAGTTCTGAAGTTTTCACATTCAAAGTACTCATCATTGCTATGCATCTTGTTATCTACTTATATATACATTATTATGTCCAATCCTTGCAAGAAATCTATGATAAATGTATCTTTATGTTCTTATCAATGAGAAATCTGAAGTGTTCCCAGCCTTCTTCATCTGGTAAGAGGTAAATTTACAATTTGATCTCAAGTTTGCCAGAGACCTTAACTGATATAATCCACTATACCACATTGCTACTATTTTTTTATTAGGAAAGAAAAATTTTAAACTTTCAAATTGTATTTCCGGATTTCTCTGACCAGTTTCAAATAGTGATGTGGGCTGTATATGACCATAATGATGAAATAACACATGTTAAGGAAGTGTACTGAAATTTCTAACTCTTCCTTGCTTAGAGGTGATTACAAGTTTTCTGAAGGAAATTAAAAAGATGTTTCCCCTATTGAAGTGACCTGGGCACCCATAAGAAAGAAACTAGTCTGCTTAACATTATTTTAAGGACTGCTGAATTATTTGTACTGTACTACAAGGTCGCTATAATTTCTCACTAGCTATCAATTCTTTGACAGTGGTGTGTCATCCATCAGCCTGTAACTTTCATTGCCAAGTGCATTCTATTTTTATATATCCATGAACTCACACATTTAGCAGAGACAGGAAGATGTCTTTCTCTATAGGATAAGCAATGAATTGTGTGTTTCATCTGAAATACATTATTTTATAACATATTATTCAAAAATATCCTTTGCCACAGATAAAAAAGACTTTGGAAAAAATTGCAATGCATTCCTCCTTAAAAACTATTTTTTTTCTATGAAGGTTTGCTATGGAGAGCAGATTGAAAAAAATGTCTTCTATTCTGCCATTTTATAAAATATGTCTCAGCAAATAGTCATAAATCTGTCAGATATTGCAACCCAGTTTGGTATTATATACTAGGAAAATGAACTCAATAGCAATATAATCTTACTTTCCAATATAACTGAACTCCAGGAAAGTATCTCAGGAAGAATGCAGATATAGAAAGCAAATAAAATCTAAGTACCACAGATATAAAGCAGTTTACGATGGCATATACAACTTTGGATATTGGTGTTTTCCTTTTATTAATTCTAACACAAGCTTTCAGCCATATCTTTCTTTTTAATTTGGTTTTTCTTTTTTCTGAAATTCATTTCCACCAAGAAAAGCAAATTATATTTTATCTTTTATCTATATTTTATTTGTTCAGGTTCATCTATCCATTAAGAATATTATGAGAACCCTATTTAGATATTAACCTATTCACACAAACACCATTTTCTTAGAGTTGACTCACTGTTGTCCATATCATAGAGATTTATTGATTTCTTTTTCTTGTAAGTCAGATAGTGTGTATCCATTTATCAAATTGGAATTTTAATTGAAAGGTGAGCAGAGCTGAGTCAAATTATTTCTAGGCAGTGTTTGAGGGTTTCAACTTTTTAGCTGCCTCTCATTAAGTGAGAAGAGAGACAAATATATTTAATAAATTCAGATAAATCACTCCCCAATTTTAAAAGTTTGCTTTTACTTGTAGAAAGGGTGGACTTTCTTTGGATTTTCCCCACCAAGTGATTGACTAAAAGGAAAAACAGATGATTGTTCCTTTTTCGAAGAATTCTGATATTCATTCACACTACAATACCATTCAGACAGTAATTATTGAGTAATGTAGAAGTCAGAGAGAGGAGAAGATTGAGGAAAGAATAAGAAACAGAGACTCAAAAAGAAGGACCTTGGCTATGATACATGCTAATTAGTCAGTGGGAAAATAGGCCCTCATTGATCTAGAATACAAAGTCCTTAATTTAATCCACTGTGCCTTTATGGATTCACTGCTCATCTGCTTCCCAACCTTATCACTTATGACTACTCCACATTTTATCCCTCAAACTCTATGCTATAGTCAGAATAAATTTCTTTCAATTTTGTGAAAAAAATCAAGCTGCTTTTTATCCACAAACTTTAAATATGCTGAAATCTTTGCATTGGTCATTGTCATTCTTCCCTGCATCTTTCACTAGCTCCTCTTTCCTGAGATCAGAGATCAAATATGACCTCCAGAAAGCCTTGCTTAAATAGCCTATTGTGACTTCCAGGAACTGTGCTCCCCATATCCTGGCCTCATGATATGATATAATTCCTTGTTTAATTTTCTGAGTTTTAATATAACCTCCAAAAGGAACCCTGTTTTCTTTGCTCAGTGTTGGATCCTAAATTAATTATACTTAAATAATTTCACAAAGAGGAAGCATTTTAGGTAGAGGGTAGGATATAATAAAATTCATGAATTTAGGCAAGTTATAGAATATGCTAAAAGAATAAAAGGCATTCTAGTATTCTGGAGAAAACAGTTTTAACTGATAAAGCTACTAAAGAGGTACAGATTGTGAGGATTACAGTTCAAGGACAGACCAGACAAAACATTAGCAAGACCCCATTTCAAGTAATACGTCAGTGTGTTGGTACATGCCTGCAATTCAAGCTATATGAGGGGTCTTAGGTAGGAGGATCAAGATCTGAGGTCAGCCTATGTCAAAAGCAAGAAGCCCTATCAGAAAAACAAATAAAACCAAAAAAGGGCTGGGGACATGGCTCAAGTGGTAGAGTATCTGCTTAGTAAGCAGGAGGTCCTGAGTTCAAAACCTAGTAGTGCTAAAAAATTGTCTTAAATTCCAGAAAGAATATTTTGACCTTTACTCTGTAGGTAATGAGATGTTATCAAAGATGATCAGAGTAGACAATGCATTGGAATATTCTAGAACTAAAGCAATAAGTGTGCTGTATTTTAATGTATACATGAATATAAAGTGGAAAAATAAGCTAGATAATGTGCAAAAAATCTACCTTAATATTTTCATTGATATTATTAATGTTTGGTAGAGAGAGGAAATTAGCATAATGTAGCACTTTCTTATGACAGGTACCTTGTAATGTACCATATGTTTAATACTCACTATCTTCTCTGGGATAATTCACCATGCCTTTTCAAATGCACAAAACTAAAGCTTATGCACACTAAATGACCATTTCAAATGCTTTTTTTCTTCATTATTTATTTAGATGCCTAGAACACTCCTTAGAGGTAGAAATATAACAATCTCTCAATATTTTAGCATAAACAGTGGGTTCATTTTTTATGGTCCTCAACCACCTTTAAGATAGATATACAAAATATGAATAAATGATATCTTACTCAGTTTGGCCTGTCGTAAACTTAAACCACAGAAATCGATTTTTTTCAGATTTTGGGAGGCTAGTGATTTGACATCAGGGTGCTAACATGCCTGAATTCTGGTGAGGATTCTGTTTTTGCTAGATAGATATTTTCTCACTGTAAGCATACATAGTTTGCTTTAGTAGGTGAATTTAGAGAGACAGCATTCACTTACTCTCTTTTTTTCTAATAAAGAAATGAGTGACTTATAACACACTAATTTAATTATTAGTTCCCTCCCACGTGATGTCATCTAGTCTAAATTACTTCTCCAAAGCCACATGTCCATCACATTGGGATTTGGGCAGAATTATATGAATTTTAAGTGTGTAAATATTTACTCCATAACAATACATGAAACTATAAAAGATTTACCTAAACACACTGAGTTGAATAGTTTTCTGCCAAAATTCATGTCAATCTAGAAAGTGACAAATAAAGTCGTGCAAGTGTAATTTGTTAACAAATGAGATCATACTGGATGTTGGGGCCTTACTCCAATATAACTGGTGTTCTTTCTATAAGAGGGAAAAATAGGAAATGTACAAATACATAAAGAATAATACAAAACAATGAACACGGAGTTTGGAGATATGTTTCTAAAGTTGAAGTATTTCTGTTAAACACCAGAAACTAAGAGAGAGATATGAAATAGCTACATTCTTAGAATAATTTCAGTTCTTAATTTCTCTGATCTTTATTTCTCTGTACTTACATTGGTTATAAATAATGAAATAGTTCTTATTTCTACAGTCTTTTATGATGGCAATTGGATCTAAGTGAAAAATATTCTTTCTTAGATGGAGTATCGGGTTAAATATTTCAGCATAGAAAAATTTTTAAAAATCTTTCTTTCATGGTAAACTGTAGTTACTGGCTATTTTCACATTAAGTGACTTTCTTTAACAAATTCCAAGTGCCACACATGTTTTCAACAGCATAAGGATTCTTAAAATAAGAAAAATAAAGAGTAACAAAGTCAGTAATTTTATTTTATATTTTAAATTCTAAGCATTTGTTAGTATCTTGACATATTTTATTCCTGGTTTGCTTGGCAAGGAAGAAATAAGAGAATTTTAGATTCTCATTAACCTTCCTTTAGCCTTCTAAGATGTGTCATATGTAAGGACATGAATATGATACTGAATAATCCTACTTTTTCCCTAGATATGGAAAGTACTGACTGTAATGTTCAGTTGTAAATTAAGAAGCTTAAATCAAAGCATGACTGCCATCCCATAAAATGATAATAGATCAGAATGGGTGGGTGGTTGTGAGTGGTACCTGGGAACCCTTACTTTCCAATCAATTTTTCTGCAAGCCCCAAATTGCTCAAAAAAAAAGCTTATTAATTAAATTCTTTTAAAGGGCAATAAATTTCAGGATTTGATACCATAATTCAGAGCAATTAAATTATATCACCTAGGAGTGGAGTGCAAGAATCAATAGGTATTATTTTAATGTTCTTTGCATGATTCTTCTATGCAGCCATGTTACAAAACCTTGTTGTTGATCATCTTCTCAGGACAGTATTCAATAGGTCACATCCATAAACTTGAAGTTAGATAAGGCATTTTTTTTCTGACTGTAGCTGCTACAGAGTTTGCACAGTGCCTGATTTACATTATGTATAGCAAAAGGATAGCTACATCTCCATGTCTTTCCTCATTCAGTGGAGATTGCTTTGGGCACTAAACTACTGTCCTTGAAAACTATTTGCCTTATCCATTGGTAGGCAGTAGAAGTCTTATACTAGGATGAAATTCTCAGTGAGTGATAAACTTGTAGGTGATATGCTGAAAGCCCTATCAGTATTCACTTGATAGATGAGGCTTTAGATAAAAAAGAAGTGTGTGTGTGTGTGTGTGTGTGTGTGTGTGTGTGTGTGTGTGTTTTCTCAGGATTGTATATTTGAAATCATTAGAAAGAAGATATCCTTGGGGAAGTGAAGCTTACTAACTGTGTTAAATGAGAGACTGGATGAAAGCTAATGTAGATAATAGAAAGGTAGAAATAACATTTACATGGCTTCCTGATGATATGATAATTTACTATATAAGCTCATCTGTTCTCCTTATAAAAGAAAGAATGTGTAAACACACTATCCATGAAAAATATATTTTAAAATTGTAGGGTTACATTTATATACTATAAAAAGAGCAAAATATAATAAGCTTAGTGATAACTTTGATTAAAGTTAATGATTTGATTCTCAAAAATAAAACAAGACTTCATGGAACAATATAGGAATTCAGTTCCATTTTATTGAAGAGGCATTGTGTGAGTCTAAATGTGAAATACCAAATTATAAATACACAAACTATTCTTAGGTTCATCAAGAAAAAAATGGCCAAAGTACACCAAAAAGTGGCTTTGTGAATTTTATTTTAAAATTTTTCTAAACATTTGTGTAGTTAATCTGAAGATGAAACACATATAGGTACTCAATATTTTAAAATAAATGATTGCTAAGATTTTTAGTTTTAATATGTTTAATCCTCAGTATTCACAGAATGGTTGGACCCATCACAATCCATGAATAACAAAATCTGCATATGCTCAGTCTCTTTGTTAAAAGGGCACAGTATTTTCATGTCACCTATTCCCATCTTCCTATGCACTTTGAATCATTTCCAACTGTTTATAATACCTAGAAAATGTAAATGCTATGTAAATAATTATTATACTATATTATTTAAAGAGTAATGTCAGGGAAAAAAATCTCTGTACATTTTCAGCACAAATGAAATTTAAAAAAATTTTTCATCTGTGGTTGTTTGAATCAATGCTACTATTTCCTCTTACACATCTTGGGTTATGGAGTTAGAAAAATTTTAATTAAATACACATAGATATATAGTATGTGTGAGCAAGCCACTCATTTATTTTCTTGTTTATTATAATCTTTATTATTTTCATTTGTGTTGCAGTCTGCAGAGGTTTTGAATGTCTTAAAAAGCAGACCTCTACAGAAAACCTAATCAGGACACCAGGATATTCAGAGAGAAAGGAGACCATACCTATGTGAAGCTAATCCATACCAATAGAGCCTGGAAATGTGCTTTACCTCCTCGGATGTGCTTCTCTGTTCTGATTTCTTCAGCAAACATATAGGAAACTTTGAGAAACCTTGGTGAGGTATACAGCAAGGGAAATTGAACTAGAAACAGATGGCCCTGGGTTATCTCTCAACTATGGCCATTCATTCTGTCTTTCTGTGTTTACTCTTTGCATCCACAGAAAGAGTAATATGAATCTGTAAGTTCATTTGTGTTTGCAACCATAGTGAATAATATCATTTGCCTATTTTAACTTAGATTTTATTGTATGTCAAAGAGAATGATGCTGCCATTTATATTTATTTAACTGTAGCTAAATATCTGTTTGAACTGTACTTCAAAGTCCCATTATATACTCATGTATGAAAATTGAAAAATGAGACATGTTGAAAGTATTCTAAGAATTGGGGGTGGGAAGAATAATGGAGGAAGTGAATGCAACTATGACATGTTATAAGAACTTTTGTAAATGCCATGATGTACCCTAAGACAATAATAGTATGATAATAAAATAAATAAATAAAAGCCAAAAACCAAAGTTCTTCTGAAATTAAAACATGAAACTTATGTAGTAGTTTGTGTGTATCTGTTGTCTTTTTTTCCCCAAACCGAAGAATTAGTTAAGTGTCCTTAGAATGAAAGTGGTAGTATAGTTCAGAATGAAAAAGTCTGCAGTTACAAAAATATTAATGCATTATTGATTTTCCTGGGCCTTATAGAAATTGTCTATAGAAAGAAAATTGCCCATAGCTGCAGGAGCATATTCATACAATAGATAAATGCAGGAACCTAACGCTCTTCAAGTGAAGAATTCAACTGCAATTGATATTTCCCCCCCCAGGGTGGAGTTTGAAGAGATATGTTACCCACTGGCAATTTCATGATACATAAAGAAAAGTGACATAGAAATATGCAGACATAAATGACTTTTGAAAACCTAGAAAATAAAATCTTTTCAATGATCTACCTTTTCTTAATTTGTACAAAATATTTTCTCAAATATTACTTGTAATAGAAGAATAGTATTTTATCATTCGATTTCACTTTATTCATATCTCTATATTATATTTTTTTGAGACAGACTCTTGTTTTATAGCTCATCCTGAACTTGAACTCAAAATCTTCCTGCTCTAACTCTCTAATGTTAGCATTATGGGCATCCACCATTGCATCCAGTTTACTACCTGGTTAAGGTCCTCTAAAATACTCTTAATTCCCTCCTTTTCCAAAAGACATTGGGGAATCTTGCAGAGATGCACCCATATCTACTTTTGTCTTCTTAAAACAACTTTCTAAGTAACAAAATGTGTCTAAAATACGATGTTCATAATTAGAATATCTCTGCACTCCATCGATGGAAAGATTATCTTAATTTTATTTTTTCTAAGTTAAGCATTTAAGAAGCCACTAAGGATTAAAATTTTCATGGAAATTATTTTCTAAGGATGGTCAAGCTTCAATTTGCCTTTATGAACTGAACCACTGCCTCATTACCATAGGTAAAGTGGGGATTGGGAAAGAAAGTATAGGATAAGCAAAGTGAAGGTCTTAATCATGGAAGATTTTGGAAAGTTTTAGGAATAGTAGTAGAAGTGAAAGGAAATATCCAATTGGTGAACTTTCATTAAGGTGTTGGTGAACTTTCATTAAGGTGCTGCTTCATAAGGCATTCTTTCATTTCTACATGAAATGTGTAGTAAACTTGAGATTCCTGACTAATATTATAGATTCAATTTGCTTTTGACGGATGAGAACTTGAAAATCTTTCTCCAAGGTCGACAAAGATGAGAATAATTGCTCCCGTGAACACCCAGTGATATCTTAGTACACCAGAAATTGAAATTATGTCTCAAATATGTCACCTCTTCCTAATTTCATGGGTCATTATTTAAACTCTACCTCTTTTTATTGCTTAGGTGGATTACTAATCTCTCTCTCTCTCTCTCTCTCTGTTCTCTCTGTTAGAAGTTCTTCTGTCTCTCAACAGTTTAGAAGCTAATGAAGGAAAACAGATCCTGTCCAGGGTTGAGTACCAGTGGAGGAGAGGGAAGAGTAAGTAAAAGGTGAAAGAGTGTTATTATTGTGATTGTATATTTTCTATTCATTTATGAAAATAGAATAATGAAAACCGTTGACATTTTTCTAAAAAGCAGGGGGGGAGGATGAGGGAGAGCAATGTAAGAGATGAATCTTATTAAGATATATTTTAAACATACATGTAAATATCCCAAAGAATCCCTCCTGTACAACTATTACATTTTAATAAAAAAATTCATGATTACTTCTAAATATTTTTATAGTTAACACCATATTGCCTTTGATGGAACAATTCTATTTTCACTCTTATCAAAATTTTCTAACAATGATTGGCAAAATGTTTAAAGTTAATTAAATTTTAAAGAGAAAATTAATAATCTCTCTCCCTACCCCAAATATCTCTGCATATACTGGAGAAATTCAGTTTGCTTTCCATGTTAAATATTTCTGTTTGTTCTTTGTGATTTATTTGGCTTTGGTATATTTGTCTATTGAGATATTTATTTTGCATATATACTAGGAGACAAACATGCATTTATAGAAATATTTAAAAATAAATACCAACTTTTCCAATGTACTTTCTGAAATTGGTGTATTGTTGAGAAAGCACAATGATTGTCTAAATATTTACATATAATACCTAATAATGTTAGGTTAAGCATTGTCTTTATTTGAAAATATTTAGTGCATATTGACATTTTCATGCATAGTAAAATAATAGTCTATTTTTACACTTCTTTCAACTAGTTGGCTGATTATCCCAAACTATTTATAGCATTGCTTCTTGTTTAAAGATTTGAAATAATAAAATAACTTCATCATGTTGTATACTCTATTATTTTCAAAGACTCTGTTTCTCAAACCATCGATGCCATACTGCTTTACATATGATGGTCATGTATTAAGTGTCAAATTCTATATGACAAGTTCCCACTGAATTATGTATTTCATCAATTTTACTTCTAGACTGATTTTACAATATCCACAATCCCATGTGTGACTTTGATTATACTGTTCTAAGGCTGTAGACAGTTCACTTGTCACTAATATTATTTCAAATTTCAGCATTGCTTATTTAGAAATAAGATATTGCTCTATTTAGTACTGTTTTGATCTCTGATGTGGAAGAGAACCTTATTAAATATTGTTTCTATCTAATTTCCAGAATGAGCTTTCTTAAGCACAAATGCTGCCATGTACTTTCCCAGGTTAAAACTTTCATTGTTTCTCCACTGAAGTAGGGTGTAATTTGATCTTCAGACCATGCCATTGAGGTCTTTGTTTTTCTCCTCTTGATCAGTAATTGATTTAGTAGAATTGGGTTCAATCACCAGAATGCCTACAAACTATATTTTTAACTACTGAATAACATTGACCTTACATGGTCACCTTTTGTTGAGCTCCGTGCAGAGGGGTGGTAGATGACAATAGTTATTTATTTGCTGTGTACATTGTTGGTTCAAATGAAAGATTCTAATGGACATGACAGTAGAGAGAATATGTTTTTATCTCCCTCACCACAGTTACTTTTCTTCTTTTTTATTTATTCTTTATATTTTATTGAGGCAAAGGTAAAGCAAGTAGGCTGTCATTGTTTGGGAGAGGAGTAGAGTAAATTTTGTGCTTTCTCAGTTTCTCTTATTCCATAGGAGGACAAAGTCACTGAGAAGGAGAAGATGAGAGAGTAGTTCATTTGCATTGACCCTACAGTCTTCAAAGGGTGCTATTTATATGGGGGGAAAAATAGTGGCAATACTTAGAGCTACATCCTTGGTATGCCTTATGTTTTGAGACACTTTTGGCCCAAACTAGTGCTGAGGGTATGCTGTCTTCTTCTCCTGAGAATTTTTCATGATCTGCTCAGGGATCTGAGCCAGCAAATAGACAATTATTATCTATCAGAGTGTGCAGGACCATCATTCAACAGTGACCCTGTATACTACCAAACAATGTTGACAGTAGTTAACTGAGCAGAGTTGAGTTTTCTCTCTAACTTGGTTTTGGAAGAGGATGGATTCCAACTTTGAACAGAGCAAGTCTTAGAGACTTAGGGATAATTTAAAGAAAAGAATCATCAAGAGAAGGAAATTGTTCCTTGCTAATAACACATGAGAGTTCCAACTTCTTAAAAATAAACAGAGCTGAAATTATTATTGATTTTTTTGCTTTTGAAGCAAATGAGAATGTATGGCACAATGACAGATAACTTATCAATAGCAAATAAAGACATCTTTGTTTTACTAGTAAAATAAGCAGTTGTGATTTTGCTTCATGAATATATGAAAGTAAGTATACATTACTAGAAATAATTTTATGAAAATCTATTTAATGAATGTTTATTATTGAATCCTATTTAATATTCATGTCTACCATCTAGTGGATGTCAATCATTGGCCTTGGTATATGAGAAAGGGGAATATGAAAGTCAGTCTTCAGATGGACAGTGTATATAGTCAAAATGTGGCTACTACTTAGTACCTATAAAGCCAAGGCTTCCATTCTTTGTATTATAATTCTGTACCTTAATTCTCATATCCCTTTACTTTAAACCCTTAATTTTCACGTACCAAAATTAGTGATCATTTACAATGCCCACAATTCAAAGCAAACTCATTTTATATTCCTACCACCTATTCTTATTATGTTAGTCTATCCTCATAAATATGTGGTTTGAAATATTTATTTTAACATTACAAATCAGGATACCACAAGATAAAAATTAAAATTATATGTTCATGCTTGCACAGATGAATGCAAATATGAAGATCATATGCACCCTACTATACTGTGATCCTTCCCAAGGGTTAAACTAGTAAAAGAATCTTGAACTTTTTAAGAATGAAGGGGCCAAAGCAAAGGGGAAGGTCAAGAAGCAGACGAAAGAAACCTAATCTTTCAAAGAGCACTTTAAAATTGCATTTTATTTCCTTTTCCTTTTTTAAAAATATTTTTTAACTTTTTGTATCTGGTGTTTCTATTTTTTCTAATGATGTTTGGAATACGAAAGAAGAGGAACACATAAATTTATTATAAACTTAACATGTGCCAGTGATTACAAACTATAACACATTTTTGTGAATATGTGTGTGTGTTTATTCTCCTATAAATAAACTCAAATTCAAAGTAAGTTTCATGTCAAAATTGACTGACCACTAAACTAGTTTTGTTTTACTTTACTTATTTATACTGTAATAACTTCAGCAAACATTTAAGGGTATTGAAAATGTCATTCCTTTTCTTTCCACATGCAAAGAGAGATTTCCCTGGTTTCTAAGTTGTCTGAATACAGAAAAGTAGGAATATCTATATCAGCGGAAATCTAACTTCCCCACTACAAGGTGGTCTGTTGACAATGAGTATTTGGTACTTGACATCCATCTGCCACTGAGAAGCCCACATTAATAAAGAGATGAAGATATATGGCTTGCCTGAAGGTTTAAGTGTTTAATAGAGAAGTCATTATTTTATGGAGAAAGAAATATTCTATTCAACCAGTTCATCAAATTTACGTATCTAAAGGACACATTGTGTTGACACCCAAGGGCATTGTAAAATCATTCTGCAAAAAGACTAAAAGTACCATTGCAATTTTAAAAAGATAAATCAAGCAAATAGGTCTACTAACTATTAAATCTTAGAAGTGGTTTTCATATTGGAGGATAATTCAGAATATCTAAGAAAATATAGAAGAGAATGGAGCATAACCTCTGTGCCCTTCTATTCTATTTGCCAGTATTAGAGTTTCCCACAATCAGACAGTGGCTGGTTCAACAAAGAGTTTGCAACAAAGAAAGGGCTGCATATCTCAGCAAGGACCTAAAATATTAATTTGGAAGTTACAACTGGGCAGGCCAAAGGCCTCTACAGATGTGTTTTATTAGCCTACTTATTTGACCTACTCCATGTTTTATATTTATTTTAAAGGTGGACATTTACTAACATATTTTTAAAGTAGATTCTATCACTTGGATTTAAATTGATACCTTGTTTTTGTTTGTACTTATTCAAGTCCTGCATCAAGTTCAGAACTAAATAAACCTTCTCAATTGGAGAGACGTCTAAGAATAGCAAACTTGTGAGTTTGATGGTATTCTTTTTCTTTCCTTTTCTGTAAATCACATTTTTACCTGGTTTTTCTCTTCCACATCTGTTTCTCTCCCCCATTGCTAAGTAGTTGATTATCCATAAACTGCAAGATGGGGAAGGAACCATCTTTGCATGAATAGTTATAGCTTATATTGGATGGGTCTTAATTTGGCAAATAATCAAACTCTGGTTCTGTCTAAAGTGAATTATTTTGGAGGTTCTTCAATATTTCCCTAGACCACATGCTGAATCTCAGCCCCAGTTCTCCAAGATAGCTGCTTTTGAATTGCACTTAGAGACGCCCATCTCGGTTACCTAGCTTGTTCATATACTTATCTTGGGCTGGATCTGGTTTATGTAAAACCCACCAATGCTGAGTCCAGTTTTGCAGTAGAGAGTGCTCTCAACTGACTTTTGGTCTCCTTGTTGTACTACTAGGCACTTAGTGTCTTAGCTGCCCACATTTTTTTTTTCTCTCCCACAGATGTATGACATACCATAACTTGTCTCCCACATTGACTTGTTCTTGGAAAACATTTTTACTTATCTGTGGTAAGGGGAGAATATTCTTACACATTTCACTCATGAGAAATTGTTTCTAATCTCTATCTTCTCTTTATTTACATAAATAATAACAGCAAACACTTAGAGAATGATTTTATGCATTAGACATTGCTTCACTTAAGCTATACACAACATGATTCATTTAATCCTCATAACCACCTGATGCACTAAATATGGTCAATGGGCCCATTCTAAAATGTGAAAACCGGGTTTTTCAAAGTTGAATAAATTGATAAAAACTATTGAGCTAATAAAGTAGCAGAGAGGTTGATGGAAACTATAGCAATCTGGCCTTGAATTTTATGCTTATAAACACATTCTACTATACAGCTTCTTGTTCCCCAATATTCATTGGTAATCATGTCATTGCAATTATTTTGCATTCTAGAAAATTTTACTAATATCTGGAAAAATCTTATTTTTTTAAAAAAAGACATTTTACTAAGAACATTGCAGATTAATCTCAAGTAATTACCACCAAATGAAAGTAAACATCAGTAGTATTGTTTCCAATCTACACTGAAAATCTAAGGCTCAGATAGGTGTAAAATCTTGTTCATGTGAACACAATCAGGAGGTAGTGAGTCCCAGGCTTAGAGCCTGGTAGTGTGACTCTGCAGCCAGAACTCATCATCACTATTCTAGACTCTCTTCCTTTAGATTATTGAGAGTTTGCTAATTTAGGACTACAGATAGAACTAACTCTTCTCTCATACCCAAGAAAATTTAAGAGTCTATTAAGGCATAGGGAATATATCAGTTTTATTTCAAGCTTTAGTTCAATTATATGAGAGCAGGTTATATAAGAAGTGGAGATCTTTATTGGACTACTGAGGGCAAGGTGAAAAGTATATATCAGTGTAAAATCTCTCTCTATATATGTCTACATGATTAAATGGTTTAATAAGTTTTATAATAATCATTATTGTAACACATGGCATTATCCTATATCATATGATAGAAAGTTATGTTGGAATATTTTATTTTACTGCAGCTAGCTCTTCCATAACAACAGGGCACCATATTAGTGTGCAAATTAGAATTGCCTTAATTGTTCAGTGAACGCCTGCATCTTATAAAGTAACTAATATTAGGTAACTTAGATGTATCACTTTGCTTCCATAGTAACCTTGAAAAATATTACGTCCAAACAGAATATGTCCTTGTGGCAGATCCGTTTGGCTGTCTACCCAGCTGCCATTTACCTCCTTATTTCCTGCCAGCAAAATTCCATATGAATCAGCCACTAATGTGAAAAATGTTCAAAGAAAGTAGACATAAATTATGACTGATATAAGTATAACATGATGATCTTCATCTCCTTTGCCATTCCCTATTGTAGGAAATTATGGCGTAATGACACAGCTTGGATCAATATAATGAAAGTAATATCTTCCACGTGATTTTCTGTGAGAAAAAATTTCATCTTGACAAGAAAAACACATACATAAAAAAAAACCACTTATAAGAGGTCTTTCCACCTTCTTCTTTCTTCCTGTTTTGAACACATTTGTTTGAGGACATAGTTTTCGTAAGTAAGGCAGAATTCTTTAGATTTTTAGACAACAAACCTCAGCAAGGCAGCACATTTGAGCATGTCACAGTAATATAATAGAAGGACCCGGTTTTTTATAGCATCAGTGAGACTCTGCATGAAATCTAAATTTACTTGAATCCATCCCTCTTGGTTTATCTTTATTAAACATATGTGAAAGCACCAGGAAATTTAATCCTTAAGGATGGTTTTGGGTTCAAGAGTACATAAATCACAGATTCTTATTCTTATTCTACCTGACAGAAGAATCTGACCTTCAGCAGATTCTCTATGCCTCTGTTTCTTCATCTGAAAAATAGGTGGTTGTTACTGGCAAATGTTGTAATAATTGTTATCTAAGATAAAAGATATAAATCAGCTGATGAAACTAAGTCTATGGCAGGTTTTCTTTCTCTTAAACAGGGGCTGAAGTGCTTTAAAAACAATTACCCGCACTCTTTTTTTTTTTTTTTTAGCTATTACATAGAGAATTGTAAAATAAACAGATGGGAACAGAGGTGCTTTGATTCACAGGTACACAGGCATCTTATTCCCTCCCCTACCAAATTTTCCTATTGACTGTTTAGTTATTTCTACAGGGATGTTAAAAAATAAAAGAAACCTCAGCTCTAAGTGGCATAAATTTCATTTAATTTTACATTACAATTTCTTGAGTTCCTTCAAAGGACAAAACATAGGTATAGATTATTAGAACAAACTAGGTAC
Organism: Castor canadensis; assembly: GCF_047511655.1. Classification (NCBI taxonomy): domain Eukaryota; kingdom Metazoa; phylum Chordata; class Mammalia; order Rodentia; family Castoridae; genus Castor; species Castor canadensis. The sequence goes on from NC_133400.1 coordinate 24,891,479, forward strand.
TAAAAAGTATAGGCAGAGCTATCCATTGATAGCTATTAGCATTGGGATAGACACCCATTCTGCATATATTCTTGTTTATGTTTTTTTATCTTAAAACCTACTTTAATTTTTGTTTTGATTTTTTTGTGTGTTTATTCTTAACTATCATTTCTTCTATTACTCTCTCTTCTCCCTGCTCTCAGAATATCTGCTTGCAGTCATTCATCTCCCTTTCTAATCTGGTGTCATTTTTATGTTGCTATGCAAAATAATCAGAATAATCAGAATAATGTATAAAACAATAATAAAGAGGCTCTGAGGGAATTGTTGGAAAATGGAAGAAAGAGCACTGGTCATTTTGGATTCTCAGAAGCCTATTTTTCTAACTTTACTGGGTTTTGTAAATGTGTTCAAGTAGAGTTCTCAAAGAACTTATATCTTTAGCCTATCAAACAGTGAGACTACATGAGCTGCTGCTGTATCCAACATTGTATTGCAGCCCAACACGTTGAAGAAGCTGGCCTGAGGTTCAGAGCTACCCTGAAAGCAAGATAAAAAGAGAGATGCCTTTAGCCAATTTCAGGGAGCTATGGATTGGGAAATGGGAGACCTCAGGCTCCTCAGTCCTTCCAGCCTGTCACTAATTAACCTCTTACTAATTAGAAATGCCATCTTTAATTACCATCATTTCCCCCTTTAAATGTGGTGAAAGCTAACTCTGTAAGGTCTGGGGTTCCATTATGCTACAACAGCTGTAAATTACCTAAGTGATTAATATGGCCTCTTCCGATGCCCCTGGAGGCCCACTCTCCCTGAGGAGCAAAGATGTCAAACACAGAGCTCAGCATCATGAGACAGAGCACATGTTTTCAAGAGCTAACTTAATAAAATGGTCTGAAATGATGAGACCTTGCTCTGAATCTGGCACACCAGATAGTTACCAGTGAAAGACTGGGTTTCAGCTATCACAGAGAGCAGCATTGATTTTCCTTAAGCAAGATGTAAACTCATCTTGCAGTGAGATGCCCCTCTCCCTCCTTCCTGTAAACACCTTTATGCTGAACACAAATCTGCTTTCCCAGTACAAAATTTTGTTCTCTTGAGAGGGAATAGTGGTGTATTCTGCATGACATAACATGTTTAGGATTCACACTGCATCTTGTGTGATGTTTGGCCCATTCACACTGCTTCATGTCCTCTATCTGTACTGGTTTTCTGTATTGAGAATATCACATTCCCTTTACCATCTATGGTCTTTTGCCCACCCCATTCTCAAGTAAAAAGCCTTACATTCTCCTCTTAGCCTACTCACCTCCTACCTGGATTTTCACATAGCAGAAGTCTTCGCTTTTAGTCCCCCATCAACTTGTTCAGGTTCTACATTTAACTATAATTTCATATCTATAATATGAGTAGAATGAATGAATGAATATCTATTATATTACTCAGACTGGCTGATACCGACATTTTAGTTCTATGTATTATGGCATACATCTGGGCTAAAAGTTAATATATATTTATTTTTCTGTTTGAATAATTCTTGTTTTCCCTACTGAATCATAGGCATTTGTCAGAGATATTTGCGCCCACCATTTTGTGTCTACAGTCTGGTATGCTGTTTGGTACATAAGTAAAGCTTAATAATTATTGTTGAGCAAATAAATGAATTAATAATTGGGACACCAATGCAACTGTGGGAATTACCACCCAGCAGCAAGAAGACAAAAAGACTGTCCACTAATCAGAGATGGCTGTTTTCCTACAAGTATCTTCCAAGGATTTCATTTTCTTGGAATTATTGAAGATTTCCAGAATTTTTGCTCGTTTTTTCTTATTCTCTTCAATTCCTAGTGTTCAAATGAATTGGAAAACAATTACTTTCTTTTCTCTTGGCTGATGGGGATATGATGTTTGGTTTCAAGCTTATGACATAGTTTTAATTAAAGAGACTAAGCAAAAAAACATAGTTCTCTCTCATTGTAAATATTTTGCTACACAGGACCCATTTTTTCTGTTAAAAGAGAAAATTATGATTTAAAATTAATTATTTAATGAGAAAATTGTTGTAAAAACTAATTATAAGTCTAACATTCCTTGCCTGACACATGATTTATGTTTAGCAAATTCCACTTCTTAGACAGGAAGAAAGAAATAGTAATAATCTGTGTCAAACTTTGTAGTGAGGAGAATAGTGATCTTTTCTTCCTTTGGCCAGATCTTGGCCTCTAGAACCACTGAAGATGTTAGGTTTCATGGCAAAGGGGAAGTAAGATGCTATCAGTAGACCTTAAAATAAAAAGATTGTCGTGGATCATTTAGGTAGACCCAATGTAATCACAGCATTTTTTGTTCCTGCTGTTTGTTATGATTTATTTTTTAGGTGGAAGGTGGAGGCAGAAAAGTAGGTGTTTAAGTGACATAGGTTAGCCATTGTTGGCTTTGAAGAAGGTAGAATGCTATTGACCAAGAGATATGGGCAGCCTCTAGGAATAGGAAAAGGCAAGAAAAGGGATTTTCCTGAGAGCCTCCAGAGGGTGCCTTGCTGACACCTAGACTTTAGTTCTAGACCAATTTCACAGTTCTAACTTCCAGATCTGGTGAATGTTGTATTCGTTGAAACCACTGGTTGTATGGCAATTTTTACATCAGCAACAAGAAAACTAATATGATTACTGTTAGCAGCAGCAGCAGCAGCAACAGCTTCTGCACATAGCTTTTGAATTTTCAAAAGCCTAATTACTAATAGATCTTTCTCTACCAGAAGTTTAATGATAACATAAGCAGTTGATAGACACAGATTTTGTATATATATATTGTAAAAATATTCAAGGGTCATACAGATGGGAATTCCTTATTGAGAGATAGTTGTGTACATGATATTTTAAGTGGACACAAAAGTTGAACTCACCAAAATAGCAACATGAAGGTGTCTATAAATTATTGCAGTAGTACTATATAGTTAATTTTATGCAATCATGATTTAATATTGCATACTTAAACAGCTAACATTTCTCTTGGGTACAAATGGTACCATGGCTAGTCTGTGTTGTGGTATGTAAGTTTGTATAAATTTTAACTTTTTATAAGCTTTTCATGATAGATGAAATAGAGTGTTATTTATGTATATATTATGCCTTCTTGACATATCTTTTTCTTAATTTTGCTGCTATATTCAGGCTACATGATATCTCTGTGAGTTTTTTCAAATTGTCCCAAATCACACAGCAAAATAATAAAATATCCACATATAAGTGGACTTACAGAGCTCAAAACTGTGTTGCTCAAGGATTAACTCTATACAAATGCATGCATGGTTTTATAAATGTGTATCTATAATCACAAACACACAATAAAACCGTTCAGTTGTAAAACAAAATGGAAAGCAATTTCTTTGGTGTTAAGGACAGGTTTGATGCAACATGAACTTATTCCCCCCTCTGTACTAAATTCCCTCAGTAAGACAAAGCCTATATCACTGTCATTAATCTGTTAATTGTGGCAGTAATTTTATGGTGGGTTTAGTTTCTCATTATCAATCTCATTTCTTCTGCCAGAAGGGGCTTCCTTTCACCTTGGAGGTGATTCTCAGCTGCAGAAATGTGCCCTTCATGAAGAGGAGGCCATGGCGAGCAGAAGGAAGGCTCCATTAGCTGGATACATCTGCTCTCCAGGTGTCAGTAAATTCTACACTTGGCTCTTAGGTGAAAGTTATATGTGCCATCAGTGAATAAATAGACCGGATAGAATTAAATAGAGTTGATACTGGCTGGATGTCAGACTCATATTAGAAAAGATAAAAAAAAAATAGTAGATAGAAGAGACTTGAAACTACTCAGCTTTAGTGAATAACTTCATTCTTTCTTTTGATACCAGCAGATGGAGAATTTTAGACAAAATTCAAAGTTTGAAGGGCAAAGTGGGTAGAATATACTACATGATAATTGTGAGATTAATACACTTTGAGGGTTTTCTGTAACAAAAACTAAATCAGGAAAAAATGAACATGTTAGAGATGATGATTAATCCCATTTCATTTCTGCATTTTCTCATGTTTATGAGTTCTTATCTTACTATCAAAGTGATAAAATCAGATTTTATTTTATTTTATTTTTCTTTTATTATTCATATGTGCATACAAGGCTTGGTTCATTTCTCCCCCCTGCCCCCACCCCCTCCCTTACCACCCACTCCACCCCCTCCCGCTCCCCCTCCTCAATACCCAGCAGAAACTATTTTGCCCTTATCTCTAATTTTGTTGTAGAGAGAGTATAAGCAATAATAGGAAGGAACAAGGGGTTTTGCTGGTTGAGATAAGGATAGCTATACAGGGCATTGACTCACATTGATTTCCTGTGCGTGGGTGTTACCTTCTAGGTTAATTCTTTTTGATCTAACCTTTTCTCTAGTTCCTGGTCCCCTTTTCCTATTGGCCTCAGTTGCTTTAAGGTATCTGCTTTAGTTTCTGTGCATTAAGGGCAACAAATTCTAGCTAGTTTTTTAGGTGTCTTACCTATCCTCACCCCTCCCTTGTGTGCTCTCGCTTTATCATGTGATCAAAGTCCCTTGTTGTGTTTGCCCTTGATCTAATGTCTGCATATGAGGGAGAATATACTATTTTTGGTCTTTTGGGCCAGGCTAACCTCACTCAGAATGATGTTCTCCAATTCCATTCAATTACCAGCGAATGATAACATTTCGTTCTCCTTCATGGCTGCATAAAATTCCATTGTGTATAGATACCACATTTTCTTAATCCATTCGTCAGTGCTGGGGCATCTTGGCTGTTTCCATAACTTAGCTATTGGGAATAGTGCCGCAATAAACATGGATGTGCAGGTGCCTCTGGAGTAACAGTCTTTTGGGTATATCCCCAAGAGTGGTATTGCTGGATCAAATGGTAGATCGATGTCCATCTTTTTAAGTAGCCTCCAAATTTTTTTCCAGAGTGGTTGTACTAGTCTACATTCCCACCAACAGTGTAAGAGGGTTCCTTTTTCCCCACATCCTCGCCAACACCTGTTGTTGGTGGTGTTGCTGATGATGGCTATTCTAACAGGGGTGAGGTGGAATCTTAGTGTGGTTTTAATTTGCATGTCCTTTATTGCTAGAGATGGTGAGCATTTTTTCATGTGTTTTCTGGCCATTTGAATTTCTTCTTTTGAGAAAGTTCTGTTTAGTTCACATGCCCATTTCTTTATTGGTTCATTAGTTTTGGGAGAATTTAGTTTTTTAAGTTCCCTGTATATTCTGGTTATCAGTCCTTTGTCTGATGTATAATTGGCAAATATTTTCTCCCACTCTGTGGGTGTTCTCTTCAGTTTAGAGACCATTTCTTTTGATGAACAGAAGCTTTTTCATTTTATGAGGTCCCATTTATCTATGCTATCTCTTAGTTGCTGTGCTGCTGGGGTTTCATTGAGAAAGTTCTTACCTATACCTATTAACTCCAGAGTATTTCCTACTCTTTCTTGTATCAACTTAAGAGTTTGGGGTCTGATATTAAGATCCTGGATCCATTTTGAGTTAATCTTGGTATAGGGTGATATACATGGATCTAGTTTCAGTTTTTTGCAGACTGCTAACCAGTTTTCCCAGCAGTTTTTGTTGAAGAGGCTGCTATTTCTCCATCGTATATTTTTAGCTCCTTTGTCAAAGATAAGTTGCTCATAGTTGTGTGGCTTCATATCTGGATCCTCTATTCTGTTCCACTGGTCTTCATGTCTGTTTTTGTGCCAGTACCATGCTGTTTTTATTGTTATTGCTTTGTAATATAGTTTGAAGTCAGGTATTGTGATACCTCCTGCATTGTTCTTTTGACTGAGTATTGCCTTGGCTATTCGTGGCCTCTTGTGTTTCCATATAAATATCACAGTAGATTTTTCAATCTCTTTAATGAATGTCATTGGAATTTTGATGGGAATTGCATTAAACATGTAGATTACTTTAGGGAGTATCGACATTTTTACTATGTTGATTCTACCAATCCAGGAGCATGGGAGATCTCTCCACTTTCTATAGTCTTCCTCAATCTCTACCTTGAGATGTTTATAGTTTTCCTTGTAGAGGTTGTTCACATCCTTTGTTAGGTTTACACTTAGGTATTTGATTATTTTTGAGGCTATTGTAAATGGAATTGTTTTCATACATTCTTTTTCAGTTTGCTCATTGTTAGTGTTTAGAAATGCTAATGATTTTTCTACGCTGATTTTATATCCTGCTACCTTGCTATAGCTATTGATGATGTCTAGAAGCTTCTGAGTAGAGTTTTTTGGGTCTTTAAGGTATAGGATCATGTCATCTGCAAATAGGGATATTTTGACAGTTTCTTTACCTATTTGTACTCCTTTTATTCCTTCTTCTTGCCTAATTGCTCTGGCTAGGAATTCCAGTACTATGTTGAATAGGAGTGGAGATAGTGGGCATCCTTGTCTGGTTCCTGATTTTAGAGGGAATGGTTTTAATTTTTCTCCGTTAAGTATAATGCTGGCTGTAGGTTTGTCATATATAGCTTTTATAATGTTGAGGTACTTTCCTTCTATTCCTAGTTTTCTTAGAGCTTTTATCATGAAATGGTGTTGGATCTTATCAAAGGCTTTTTCTGCATCTATTGAGATGATCAAGTGGTTTTTGTCTTTGCTTCTGTTAATGTGGTTTATTACGTTTATTGATTTTCGTATGTTGAACCACCCCTGCATCCCTGGGATGAAGCCTACCTGGTCGTGGTGAATAATCTTTTTGATGTGTTGCTGAATTCGATTTGCCATTTTTTGAGGATTTTTGCATCAATGTTCATTAACGAGATTGGCCTATAGTTCTCCTTTTTGGAGGTGTCTTTGCCTGGTTTTGGGATAAGTGTAATACTGGCTTCATAAAATGTGTTTGGCAGTTTTACTTCCCTTTCTATTTCATGGAACAGTTTAAGGAGGGTTGGTATCAGTTCTTCTTTAAAGGTCTGATAGAATTCAGCAGAGAATCCATCAGGTCCTGGACTTTTCTTTTTGGGGAGACTCTTGATTGCTGCTTCAATTTCATTTTGTGTTATAGATCTATTCAGGTGATTAATTTCCTCTTGGTTCAGTTTTGGATGATCATATGTATCTAGAAATCTGTCCATTTCTTTTAGATTTTCAAATTTATTTGAATATAGGTTCTCAAAGTAGTCTCTGATGATTTCCTGGACTTCCATGGTGTTTGTTGTTATCTCCCCTTTTGCATTCCTAATTCTACTAATTTGGGTTTTTTCCCTCCTCATCTTAGTCAGGTTTGCCAGGGGTCTATTGATCTTGTTTATTTTTTCAAAGAACCAACTTTTTGTTTCATTAATTCTTTGTATGGTTTTTTTGGTTTCTGTTTCGTTGATTTCAGCTCTTATTTTTATTATTTCTCTCCTATTTGTTTTGGGATTTGCTTGTTCTTGTTTTTCTAGGAGTTTGAGATGTATCATTAGGTCATTGATTTGGGATCTTTCAATCTTTTTAATATATGCACTCATGGCTATAAACTTTCCTCGCAAGACTGCCTTAACTGTGTCCCATAGGTTCCGGTAGGTTGTGTTTTCATTTTCATTGACTTCTAGGAACTTTTTAATTTCCTCTTTTATTGCATCGATGATCCATTCTTCATTAAGTAATGAGTTATTTAGTTTCCAGCTGTTTGCATGTTTTTTTGTCTTTACTTTTGTTGTTGAGTTCTACTTTTACTGCATTGTGGTCAGATAGTATGCATGGTATTATTTCTATTTTCTTATATTTGCTGAGGCTTGCTTTGTGCCCTAGGATATGATCTATTTTGGAGAAGGTTCCATGGGCTGCTGAGAAGAATGTATATTGTGTAGAGGTTGGATGAAATGTTCTGTAGACATCTACTAGGTCCACTTGATCTATTGCATATTTTAGATCTTGGATTTCTTTATTGAGTTTTTGTTTGGATGACCTATCTATTGATGATAATGGAGTGTTAAAGTCTCCCACAACCACTGTGTTGGAGTTAATATATGCTTTTAGGTCTTTCAGGGTATGTTTGATGAAATTGGGTGCGTTGACATTGGGTGCATACAGATTGATTATTATTATTTCCTTTTGGTCTATTTCCCCTTTTATTAGTATGGAATGTCCTTCTTTATCTCATTTGATCAATGTAGGTTTGAAGTCTACTTTGTCAGAGATAAGTATTGCTACTCCTGCTTGTTTTCGGGGGCCATTGGCTTGGTAAATCTTCTTCCAGCCTTTCATCCTAAGCATATGCTTATTTCTGTCGGTGAGATGAATCTCCTGTAAGCAACAAATTGTTGGATTTTCTTTTTTAATCCATTTTGTCAAACGGTGTCTTTTGATGGCTGAATTAAGTCCATTAACATTAAGTGTTAGTACTGATAGGTATGTGGTGATTCCTGCCATTTAGTTATCTTAGTTGTTTGAAGGTTTGATTGTGTGTACCTAACTTGATGTTACTCTCTACTGTCTTGCTTTTTCTTATCCTGTGGTTTGGTGCTGCCTGCCTTTTCATGGTTAAGTTGGGTGTCACTTTCTGTGTGCAGGATCCCTTGCAGAATCTTTTGTAATGGTGGCTTTGTGGTCACATATTGTTTTAGTTTCTGCTTATCATGGAAGACTTTTATTGCTCCATCTATTTTGAATGATAGCTTTGCTGGGTAGAGTATCCTGGGGTTGAAGTTATTTTCATTCAGTGCCCGCAAGATCTCACCCCACGCTCTTCTTGCTTTTAATGTTTCTGTTGAGAAGTCTGCTGTGATTTTGATGGGTTTACCTTTGTATGTTACTTGTTTTTTCTCTCTTACAGCCTTCAATATTCTTTCCTTAGTTTCTGAACTTGTTGTTTTAATGATGATATGTCGTGGAGTAGTTCTATTTTGATCTGGTCTGTTTGGTGTCCTGGAGGCCTCTTGCATTTGTATGGGAATATCTTTCTCTAGATTTGGGAAATTTTCCGTTATTATTTTGTTGAATATATTACGCATTCCCTTCGCTTGCACCTCTTCTCCTTCTTCGATGCCCATGATTCTCAAGTTTGGTCTTTTGATGGAGTCAGTGAGTTCTTGCATTTTCTTTTCACAGGTCTTGAGTTGTTTAATTAATAGTTCTTCAGTTTTTCCTTTAATTACCATTTCATCTTCAAGTTCTGAGATTCTGTCTTCTGTTTGTTCTATTCTGCTGGATTGGCCTTCCGTTTTGTTTTGCAGTTCTGTTTTGTTCTTTTTTCTGAGGTTTTCCATATCCTGGCAGTTTTCTTCTTTATTGTTGTCTATTTTTGTCCTGAGTTCATATATCCATTTATTCATTGTGTTCTCTCTTTCACTTTGTTGTTTATACAGTGCTTCTATGGTTTCCTTTATTTCTTCTTTTGCTTTTTCAAATTATCTATTTTTATTGTCTTGGAATTTCTTGAGTGTCTCCTGTACATTTTGGTTGACCCTATCCAGTATCATCTCTATAAAATTGTCATTGAGTACTTGTAGTATGTCTTCTTTTAAATTATTCTTGTGGTCTTCATTGGGTCCTTTGGCATAGTTTATCTTCATTTTGTTGGAGTCTTGATCTGAGTTTCTGTTCTCTTCATTCCCCTCTGGTTCCTGCACTAATTTTTTGCTGTGGGGAAACTGGTTTCCTTGTTTTTTCTGTCTTTCTGTCATTGTCCTTGGTGTTGTTACTGTCCCTGTACTGTGTGTAATTAAGTATTTTCTAGCTTGTAATAATAGCAATGGTAATATTGAGAATGGAAGAGTGAGCTGAGATGGAAAGCAAGAAGTTAAAGAAAAGGGGAAAACAAATATACAGACAAGAGGGAGAAAGCAGAACAAGGTATCGGACAAGAGAGTTTCAAAGGTATAAGCAGGGAGTGTTAGTGTTTATATCTTGGCTTATAAATTCACTTTGATGTTTATCTATGTGATTAATTAAAGTATCAAATTATTTATTGCTAAACTCCATTTCTAAATTATACATTTTTCTCTAAGAATTAGCTTTTAACCAAGAATATTATTTTAAAAATCTTAGATTCCATTATAATAGTAATTCAAACTGGCTACATTTTTATTTACTGAAACTAAATAGTAACAATTTTTCAAAGGAAAATAATTAAAACCACAGTCTCATCACACTAAATGATCAGTTGTTTATTGTTTCTACATTTTCTTGTTTTATATTCACATTTTTTCCCAAAAAAATAGGTACAGCTATAACCACAGAATACTTTCACTTATTATATTTCCCAAGATTTTATTATGAGAAAAAGTCAAACATAATGAAAAGTGTTTTTAGTAAAGTCACTTGTGGGTTGGCAGAGTGGCTCAAGTGGTAGAGCACCTGCCTAGGAAGTGTTAGACCCTGAGTTCAAATACCAGTTCTGCCAAAAAAAAAATCCAAATAAAATATCTGAATAAGGGGGGGGGGGTGGATGGATGAGAATGATGGAGGGGGTGAAGTCAAGAAAAATATACTTTACATACTGTAAATGCCATAGTGAACCCCAACTTAGCAAAAGAATTTAAAAAAAGACATAAAACAAGAAAAGACATCACTGTACCTACCTCCTGAATTCTAAAATATTTTACAATTCTTATTTTATAGCATATCTATCCACTTAATCCAACAATTACACAGATCAGATAGGTTCTAATCCATACAATTATTTTGTTCTTCTCATTTTATAGTTTTTCCATCTGGCTACAGTTTCTTCTTAACCATCACTTATAATCTTTGCATAGTAGTGGCTCTGTTTTATAAGTATAGTTTTCCTTAAAAATGTTATCATAAATGAAGTATTAAATTTTTCAATGATTACATTTGGGAATAGAATTTGCTTTCCAATTATGGTTAATAAATATCATTGAGAGTCAATTACAGGTCAATCTTTGTTATGTGTTATGGCAATGAAGACAAAACACCTCTCTTTTTCATAAGGAATTCACTAATGGTAGGAGAGACCTCTATTTCATTTTACTTTGTGCAATTCAGTGCAATAGGATAATTACAAGATAAATACATGTACAATGTGTAGGTCTAGTACAGAAAGGGAAATCAGTAACCTTGACCAATACAACCAGAAAATTTAACATCTTCACTTAATTTTAGATGCATTGGCAAAGATGTTTGTTTCACAACCCAAATAATTATCTGTAATCCCTATTCAAACCCAGAATATTTTTTTTCCTTTACCTAAAGCTTCCTTCAATGTTTTAGGAAAGGCAATTCCATTCACAGCACCAATTCTAGTTGGTGAATTAGAATTTGTCAAAGCTGATCAGAGTCAGACCATTTCTATGCTCAATGGAAGATTTAGTTCCTGACATTTAATAAGACTTTTAGACAATGAGACATGATGGAAAAGTTGCTAAGGTGTTGTTAGGAAAGGTTTTCCTTATTCCTTCAGTCCACCATCCACAAAGAGACATTTTCTTACTTGTTTCATATAGCACTTGCAACTGGGACTGCCATTTTGGGACTCTGAACAAATCCTGCTACCATCCACCAATTCTCTCCAGGCAACCTGGAGAAAGGACAGAATCTGGGCCTTTGAGGACACCCATTGAATCAATAGATTTTAAACAACTATGCATTCTGACTACTTCTAGATTTAACATATATGTGAAAAAGATCCTTTGTTGTTTAATAAATTTACGGTTGGATATAGTTACAGTACATCTAAAAATTTGTTAGAACAGATATATTTGTTAAATGAATAAAGAAGAGATGGGGGGCTGGCATCCTCAGCAGAAGGATACTTGAAGCATGGAGGCCTGTTTGGAGAAATGCTAAATTGTAGTGATGCTAAGTTTCTAAAATAAGAGGAGTAGGGATAAGAGAGAGAATGCATGTACTGACAAAGAACAGGGTAAAATTATTCAAAGTTTATATGATCAAAATAAAGAACAAATGGCTGAGGTATTTGAAATAACTTACCACATTGAAAATGCCCTTATTATTGTCCCTATGAAAATTTTAGGCTAAACCCTTTAGCCTAAAAATTTCTTTGTTAATTTAGATCTGCTAGTAGACCATAAAGTTTTATATTGGTAAGAAAGAATAATTGAGGAGGTAAATGTGATCAGAACACATTATATGCACGTATGTAAGTGTTATGTGAAAACCCCTTACTACATACAATTTAATATATACCAATAAAAAAAGAAAAATGATGAATGAATAATTTAGTAATTTCCTCTTCAAAGGAGAGTACTTTTTTGCCATATTAGGCTTACAAAATCTGCATAAACTCTACTTACTAATCCATCAAGACGACATGATGACTGAGTACTGTATTTCCCAGAAAAATACTACAGGATAATTGACAGCATTATTCTATAATGCAAATATCATCAGAAGTAATTAATCAAGCCCTGGCCTTCTACTTACTTGCATTATCTTACTCAAATTACTTAAACATTCTGTATTGCATTTCTTCACCTGGAAAAAGTAAGGGCTAAAAAATTCTCTTCTATGGAAAATGTTTGTGGAAAAAATAGTCCATGGAGGTTAAAGAGGTATAATTGATGTGCTCATTATTCCATTCCTTTTTTATCTCAAGGAAAATTATGAACTGATAGAATAAGAACCAGAGGAAGCACATTCTTATGAGAAAAAATTGAAAGCACGGATGGAATATAATAAATGGATCTTGTGCTGGTATCTTTCAATGATGGCAAATATCTTTCTATTAATTCATGTGTAATGATATTTTTGGACAGTCTGCATGTTGTTCAGAAACTACTAGTGCATGTCAGACATTGAGACCTGAGGTGGAACTCGGGTTCTAATTTTTAGAAAAAATGAGGTACTTATTAAATCTCTGCCTCAATTTAACCTAGACATTACATGATCAACTTGATGTATAAATATAAATGTCTATGGTATGCTCTTTTAGCACCTACATTTTAAGGAGTGTGTCTTGTCAGTTTTCATCTCAGAGTTGGCAATCCAGGTCTTGGAATTCAATTCTCACCTCATTTCCCACCAAAACTTTGTGCCTGTTAAGTGCCTAGTACTGAGTTGAGTGAGTAGTTTAGAGAAAACATAGAGGAAATTTTTTTTCACAGTCCTCTCATTTTTCTCTTTTTAAAATGATTCTATCATTCACATAAATCCTATCTTCACTGTTTTAGACACAGAAATAAAGCATAGAAAGTTTAGGTGACTTGAGTGTGTTAATATAATTGAGTAATTAGTTCACAGAAACATCATCATAAGATGTAGAGTTCAAAGAGGAAGAAGGGTGGGGGAAAAAGAGAGAATCTGAATAACTGATGTAGGCAAGTCCTTTTATGCAGTCATTCTACACTTAGTACATTCTCAGTAGACCAGATAGATTTTGAATACATTATTTATGCAAAGGAGAAAATATATGCAAATCTCAAAGCATCTCTAAACCCACCTTTGGAAGGAAACTGGGAGTGGCAGTGTTTTCTCTCCCCAAATCATAAAAGTATTGCTGCCGTGTCTAGTTGCATAATGACTACTGTGGATCTGCACAGGCATGCAGCATAAATTGGGAGTGGAAAGGTTACATTTACAGAGAATTCCTCTGGACATGAGACAGTTAAAGACAATAGGGCAATTTTTTGCTCTTAAGATGGGAGGAATGTTGAAGCTATGGAAGGGGTAATGGAGGATAGGTTTCCTTTTAGTGTCTTTCTATTTGTAGTAATAATCAAGCTACCCTCTTGGAACCAGGACCACTATAATGCGTTCTTCCTCACCAATTAACTTATACTTCAAAGTACTGAATAGGGTAATATGCGTTCTCTCTCTTCATTTCTTTCCACCTCACTTATCAATTACCCATAGAAACCTGTGTTTAAAAGCAAGAAAAATCAACTTCTCTATCCCTTCCAAGTAGCTTTTTTAAATACTACTCAGGCTGAGGTTTTCTGAAACAACAAACAAATTGCTCTACTTTTCAATCTTCAGAAGAAACACCTTCTCTCTACTTAATGACATAACAACCTATCTTTAAGCATTTCAAAACTTCTATGAGCTTAAAAAGAAAGATGCACGTATATGTGTGTGCATGCTTCCATTTTTTTTCCTGCTCATAGAACTTTTCCACTGACATAGTTTGGCATAAACAAACAATACAGTCTCTCCCATTCCTCATTAGATAAAAGTAAACAAAAGAATAACATCACCATTTTTATCTGATTTTTTTCCATGGAAATATTAGCATTTTCTTTAGGAATTATATCCTGTATTTGCATTCTCCCCACATTCTTTTCCACCGTTTCATAAGCCAACATAATCTCCAAAGATATTGTGTGTTAAAATCTTTAATTGTAACTCAATGCTTTGCCTTTTTCTACAGAGGATTTGAGATGACATTTGGATTTTGTTAAAAAAAGAAAAAAAATTCAACTCAATGAATTATTGTTTCTAGGAAAGATATTGATCTTAGTTTATTATTTAAATATTCAACAATATTTTTCTAAAAGACCACTAAAAGGGCCTATAATATGCCAAACAAACATAGAAATAGATAGTGATCTCTTGTAACAAGTTAGGATTCAGTACCAGTTACCAGGCTAAATATTATTTGTCACATTTGAATACTTAAACATTTGAGCTGGTGTTCTCGAATATGATTGCTGTATTTATTCTGCTTTGCAAAGGAAAAGAATCCCTAAAATGGCCATTTAATAGAAGCGCATCATAATGGTTTGCAAATAGGCAAATGGATTCATCCCAGGTCAAATAAATTATAAAACAGAATCTGGGTCCAAGGTTGTAAATCAGAGTACATACTCTCAAACAATATACTATCTCACCTAATAGTATACCTTTGCTAGACATTACCAAACTGTTTGAGAAAATATTCAAGTTTTTGCAATGTTTATGAGGACATTAATGGATACAGAAAAAGTAAATGAGGCAAAATTCTAATCCCCAAGATATTCACAGGCAAATGAGGTAAACATGTTGAGTAACTTGCATTCAAATCAACAAAGGTTCAATAAAAGTAATCAATTGTCATGGAAGACTGTATCATAGATTCAGAACCCAGTTCTTTAGCTTCTCAGAGTTCTTGGTGGAACACGTGTTCTAATACCTGACTGACTCAGGCCTATATCCCAAACTAGAAAAACGCTGTCTTTCTTATTATCGCTTAAGTTTTCTCTTCAACAAAATCGGAGAAGAAGAGAGCAGAACAGATTCTGCCATGAAGCAAGGGGTTAAGGAGATGTGGGGGGGAGGTGGCACAAACAATGTGCATACATGTAAGAAAATGTAAAAATGATAAAATAAAATGAGGAAAAAAAGAAGTGGATCCTGATGTAGGAATTTTCAAGCAAGTGATTAACTGGGAAAACGACCACAGGACAATCGTGTAGAGAAAAGGAAGCAAGGAAAACAGAAAACAGCAAGAGACAGAATAAAATATGGTTTTGCCTCCACCTTTCTCAGATGGGTCTCACAAAGTCAGCAAAATTTGAGGCAAGTTGGGTTTTTGTATCCCCTGTGCCAGTTAGTCATTGACTATCAATGAAACCAAGGGCATTCTGCTAAATATTTAATAACAAGTTTGGAAAAATAAAGCCCTAATTTGTATATCTTTGCTAATTGGCATAGCACAAATACTCTCATCCAGCTGGTATAGTTATCAGCATTTGACATCACTTTCCCCTGGATGCTCAGTGAGTAGGAGCGCACATATAAGCTGCTATGAATTAGAGTCAGCACACCACTGTGTATAACCTCATCGAACTTTCTGAGGGAGAATTCTTCTAGAAGAGTGAAGCTATGAGCCTTCAGTCAACACTTTGAGAAAGTATGGGGTGGTCCACTGGCATAGTAAAGAAGATTGGAAGGGTACAAGCTACCTACAATTAACAGCATTTGTTAGTTTCTGAATGTCTTTATGGACATTTAGGTCTACGAAACATTAAGTTGCCTAAAGATAAATTTATTTCTTTGGTGCAAAACACCTCTGGGCCTTTAATAGACTGAAGTTTCATGTGGTACTTTAAGAGGATGACATGTGTTATAGGGTTTTCAAACTTAAGTGTGCTTGAAATATCTTTTGTCTAGATTGTCAGTATGTCTAGTGTTTTATGTGGAAGACAAACATACACACACACACAAACACACACTCACAGTTGAACTAGAGATTGATCCTTGCATCATTTGTATCAGAATCATGTAGGTTTTTATTCAACCTAACAATCCATAGGTGCTACCTCCAAAATATTGACTCAAATGATTGAGGCTTTCTTCTGGAGAACTATAGCTCTAATAAATACTTCCATTAACTCATATATACATCTCAATTTGGAGAGTTTATGCACTGATTGATGTGTTTTTAAATTGTATAATAGGCGTTGGTTCACTAAAAGTTGTACACTTTGGTTAAATGACTTTCACTGAACTGTGATTTGGTGTCATGTGGCAATAAGAATGAGATCTAGAAAGTCCTCTGTGGAATTCACTGAAGAGTTGTTACCAAACACATTAACCCTTACATCACATTGTATGATCCCTTGAGAAGAATACATGAGAAAAATTTTGAAAGATAAATGGCAAGAAGAGTTTTACTTTTCTGAAATAAATGTGAAATTCCTAATACAATTGGCAAAAAGAGAAAAAAGTTTTTCCAGTGTAGACAGCACTTAGTAGAGAACTGGGAACAAATTATAGGTACCTTTAGTAACTCAGCAATAGTCCTGTTATATATATTTGTATTTTAACCTTCTACACCTAAGCATTATCAATAAATAATAGTAATGGGTAAAATTTATTGAACTTATAATAGGCTCAGGCACTCATGAATATCACAATAACTCAATTAATTCTCAAATATTCTATGAGGTATTTCTTTGGCTCACATTCTACAAATGAAGAAAAAAAGTTGAAAGAAGTTACAAAACTTACCCAGATTATGAAAGTAGTAAGAATTATAGCAGTATTTGAATTTGCATAGTTAAACTCCAGGGAGAGTTTTTGCTATATTCTCTAATCCATGACTTAGAAAAACAGAGTACTCTTGTAAACTACTGTGGGTGGTGGCAAGTGCTTTGTGAAAAAAGATATGGTAAAGAACAAAGGGAAAGATGAAGAGCCCACTATTAAAAGCATGAATAAATACGTTTCAATATCAAAATAATACATTATTTGCATATTTTCGCACCAATGCAACATACAGCAGAAATTACATTCCACTGTTTTCTTCTATTGTTTCATGTTTCACATGAACACTCAATTTTAAGGTACTCAATAATTGTTCCACCTTTTTTTGGAAATTAAGTACAATTAGTGATAATAGTTTTAGGTCATCTTTCAATATATATTTGTATTTTAGTTTGATTGTCATGTTGTACTTAAGATACATATGCTGTATTGAATTATATACTTTCAGATTGAATTCAAACTTGTATAGCATTTTAGTCATGCATTCTTTCTAAAACAATGCTTCAAAAAACCTTAGAGTTTTATTTTATAGGGTTAGAAGGGTTTAGTTAGCCAAGATCACATATGTATCAGAGACAGAACTGAAATTAAACTTTCAGTTTTTTATGATCCAAAACTCATGATTTTCATATCTAATCACATCCCAAAAATATCGTTAAAAAAATTAAAGAAATTGAGGACTCAAAATTTTTACTTTTCAAAATCTTCTAATTACTCAGAACCTCAGTTTGGGAAAAAAACATACAGAAGCAATCTTAGAATTCAATGAAGTTTTAAATGAAAATATTTAAAAAGAAGCTTTAAAGAATTACAATTGTCTAGGGAGTACAATCAACCAGCCCATGAAACAGGACAAGACTTTCCTCCTTTTCCTCATTAGTAGTTTTTATTTGTTTGACCCATACCCACAACTGCAATAAGCTTATAGCACATACAGAATGGAAAGTGGGAAAAAATGTTAAGTTCACAAAATGTAATCTTTTGTGACATAACAATTTCTACAAATTTCATTTGGTTGTTTGAAATGGTGATTATTATAATTTATGATAAGACATTCAGCAAATCGCCTGCTGATTGGGATAGCTAGAGCAAAATAACAGGACTTTTTACAAAACAAGTTTTAGTCAGTCAGAACAAGTATTTTTTTTTAATTAAAAAAAGGGCTTAAAGTGGGTGTTCTCAGTGAGGGCAGAGCATGTAGCAATAATTTTCTGAGCATGAGTATCTATTTGCACTTGGGAATTTAGCATTAAATGATTCTCTTGGCTCACTCCAGGGTGGAATGAAATTACACATTATAAATTCATTTTGGCAGGTTTGCAAATTAATGAGACTATCCTCAAAGGGAGGTAATGGTGAAAAAGAGCATTAATGTTCACAGAAACTTGCCATTCTATTTTTTAGATAAAAAAAGTAGTGAATAGGAAAAGCCAATAAAGGAATAACTACTTGGAATGTAGCATGGTGATATTTTACTGTGCAGTGGAGGCAGTAGAATTAAGTTGAGCCCCACAGTGAGCTACACACTCATGTAATCTCCTCTTGAGCATGTGTCAAAGTGTTTCACTTCAAACTAATAGAAAATGCCAAAGCTGAAGTGATGTTACACATGTAAACTAAAGTTACATGTAAATGTGAAAAAATGTCCTAAATAAAGTGTGGAAAATTAATGAGAAAAAAATAAGTAAATCAAAAGTCAAATGCTTCTAGGTCAAATGCCTCAGCTAATCATGCAAAATCTTTACAAAGATATTTTCTGTACTGATGAACATGTTGTAAAAGGCACATAGGAAGACCACAGGCAGGAAGTGAGAGTAGTTGTCTATTGACAAGGAAATTCTAGGGATCTCAGCTCTGCAACTGAAAGGAAGGAACAAAATATTACTTGAATCAAATGGTAATGAAAGAGGGCTTTGAGTTCCAAAAATGAAAGCAACCTGGTAGATACCTTGATCACAACCTTGAGACACCTTCCCCTCTGGACTCCAGGGCTGAACTCAGACTCATGAACTAATAAATGCTTCCTATTTTAATAAATTTTTAGTAAATTTATTAAGGAGCAATACGTGAGTAATACACACTACTTCACATTTTTAATGCTTACTCCTCAAGAGAAAAATAAACAAAAAGGCCTCCTTATGAAATCTGAAAGCTCTTGATAATCTCTTACACTCTTCTTTTCTCTAATGTTCCCCAAAATTGTTCTTTGCTCTTACCATACTAAGCTGTTCACAGTTGGCATTTCCTATTCTTTCACAGCTCAGAATCTGTACATACACTAACCTTTTTCAGAAATGCCCTTTCCCATTGTGTTAAACCTTCACAATTCTGTTTTAGGAGGTATCTATTCTTTTGGACTAAGCAGCAGTAATTTATTTTGAATTTCTTTAATGCACCTCCTCCATAATTCTGACTTTGTATGGTTGGGAAGGAACTGACTCTACCTTTTCTTCAAAAGAGAGAAAAGTAATCCAGTTTTGTTCAGTCAAACCATCATATCTCTCTGTCCACGGTAATTGGGTTTAGTTCAAGCTTATAGTTAGGTTAGCTTAATCTGCCTCAAAGACTTATATAGAACTATTAAGAAGGAAGAGTGACTATTTTTGCTGGAACTCTGGTAATTTCAGATATAAGCCAGGAGATATTTGGCATCATCTTTTAGAAACTGACAAAAAATCCAGTACAAGAGAATACAGAACTAAGAATGCATGGAGACGCATATTCCCAAATACTATCATCTAGGCATCTTGATAAGCCATGTCTGAATCTATCTTTGGAAAACTGCACATCTGTAGTTTTTATTGTGTACTGTTAATCTAAATTGGTGACCCTACACTACTAACATTCATTCACTAAGTAAGTTCTTATTTATCAAGTATTATTTATAAAAATATTATAAGAGACATTGGGAAGATCATTCAGTTAAGTTAGAAGAGTTGCCCATGTTGAGGGATCACAAACAAAATTATTATGTCTGCATAGCTTTGAAAAATTAAGAGTGATTAATACAAAATTGTCCAATGAGATAAAGAAGGACACTTCACACTAACAGAAAGTACAATACATCAAAAGAAAATAACAATTATCAACCTATGTGCACCCAATGTCAGTGCACCCAATTTCATCAAACATACACTAAAGGACTTAAGAGCACATATAGACTCCAACACAGTGGTAGTGGGAGACTATACTACCCCTCTATTACTAATAGATAGGTCATTCAAACAAAAAATCAAGAAAGAAATCCTAGAACCAAATGACACCATATATCAGATGGACCTAAACAATATTTCATTCAACAACATGATATACAGTCTTCTCAACAGCTCACAGAAAGTTCTCCAAAATAGATCATATCTTAGGACACAAAGCAAGCCTCAGCAAATGTAAGAAAACAGAAATAGCTCCCTGAATTCTATCAAAACACAATGCCTTAAACTAAGACTGAACAACAAAAACAACAGCAGAAAACAAGCAAATAATTGTAGGCTGAACAATACATTGCCCAATGATCAGGGGGTCATAGCAGAAATGAGGGAAGAAATAAAAAGCTTCCTGGAAGCTAATAAAAATCAAAACACAACCTACCAGAACCTATGGGACACAGCAAAGGCATTCTTAGCAGGAACATTTATAGCCATGAATGCATATATTAAAGGAAAGAAAGAAATCAAATAAGTGAGCTAATACTACCTCTCAAACTCCTAGAAAATCAAGAGCAAGCAAAACCCAAAACAAGAAGAGGGATAGAATTAATATAAATAAGGGCTACAATTAATGAAATAGAGGCCAAAAAAAAAAAAAAAACATATAATGAATCAATGAAACAAAAAGCTGGTCCTTTGAAAACATAAGTTTGACAAGCCCCTGGCAAATTAAGGGATGACTAAAATGAGGAGGGAAAAGACCCAAATTAGCAAAATCTGAAATGAAAGAGGAGATAATAACAAACACCATGGACATCCAGGGACTCTTCAGAGACTACTTGGAGAACCTATATAAAAATAAATTGGAAAATTTTGAAGAAACACCCAAATTTCTAGAGGCTTATGACATCCAAAACTGAACCAAGAAGATATTAACCACCTAAATAGATCTATAACACATAATGTAATTAAAGCAGCAATAAACTAGTAATAGAAGGAATGTACCACCCAAAAAAGAAAAGTCCAGGACCTGACAGATTCTCAGCCAAATTCTACCAGACCTTCAAAGAAGAATGATTACCAACACTCCTTAAACTTTTCCATTAAACAGAAAGGGAAGGAACACTGCCCAACACATTCTATGAAGCCAGTATTACACTATTCCCAAAACCAGATAAGGACACATCCAAAAAGGAGAACTACAGGCCAATCTCCTTCATGAGCATCAATGCAAAAATCCTCAATAAAATAATGGCAAACCAAATCCAACAACACATCAGAAAGATCATTCACCACAACCAAGCTGGCTTTATCCCAGGGGTGCAAGGATGGTTCAACATATGCAAATTAGTAAATGTAATACAGCACATTAATACTTGCAAAGACAAAAACCACATGATCATCTCAATAGATGCAGAAAAAGCCTTTGATAAGATTCAACAACACTTCATGATAAAAGCTCTAAGAAAACTAGGAATAGAAGGAATATACTTCAACATTATAAAAGCTATATATGAGAAACATACAGACAACATCATATTTCACTGGGAAAAACTGAAACCATTCCCTCTAAACTCAGGAATGAGCAACATAATCCTGGAATTCCCACCCAGAGCAATAAGGCAAGAAGAAGAAATAAAAGGAATATGAACAGGTAAAGAAACAGTCAAAATATCTCTATTTGCAGATAACATGATCATATGCCTCAAAGACCTAAAAAACTCCATCCAAAAATTTCTAGACACAATAAACAGCTTCAGCAATGTAGCAGGATATAAAATAAACTTACAAAAATCAGTAGCCTTTCTATACACCAACAGTGAACAAACTGAGAAAGAATACAGGACAACAATTCCATTTATAACAGCCTAAAAAAAAATCAAATACCTAGGAGTAAACTTAACAAAGGATTTGAATGACCTCTAAAAAGAGAACTACAAACCTCTGAAGAAAAAGACTGAGGAAAACTACAGAAGGTGGAAAGATCTCCTGTGCTCATGGTTGGTAGAATCAACATAGCAAAAATGTCTATACTACCAAAAGCAATCTACATGTTTAATGCAATTCCCATCAAAATCCCAATGACATTCATCACAGAGATTGAAAAATCTACCCTAAAGTTCATTTGGAAACACAAGAGACCATGAATAGCCAAGGCAATACTCAGCAAAAAGAGCAATGCTGGAGGTATTACATTACCCAACTTCAAACAATATTACAGGGCCATAGCAATAAAAATAGCATGGTACTGGCACAAAAACAGATGTGAAGACTATTAGAATAGAATAGAGGACCTGAATATGAATCCACACAGCTATGCTCACCTTATGTTTGACAAAGGTGCCAAAAATATGCAGTGGAGAAAAGACAGCCTCTTCAACAAATGATGTGTGAAAAGAGACTATTTTCCTATGGAAAACTGAAACTAGTCCATGCTTGTCACCCTGAACTAGTATCAACTCAAAGTGGATTAAGGACCTTAAAATCAGACCTGAAAACTTGCAGTTAGTTCTCACAGGCTGCATGAGCTTGTCCTAGAAACCTAACTGAGGGCAAAGGGAGATGTAGAAAAGACAACAGACAGAAGATAAAACATGCATATAGCTGGGGCCAGGTAGGCTGTGCATTCAGATAGAGACACACCAGCAAACTCCACCTGTAGTGAGTTTACCTTTTTTAATTTTAAAATTGGTACTGGGAGTGGAGACATTGCTGTGACTATTCCTGACCATATGGGTTTTTTTTTTTTTTGTTTTTGTTTTATTTTATTTGTATGTGCATACAATATTTGGGTCATTTCTCTCCCCTTCCCCCTGCCTCCTCCCTTAACCATCCCACCCCATCCCTCTCCCCCCCTACCCCCTCACTACCAGGCAGAAATTATTTTGCCCTTATCTCTAATTTTGTTGAAGAGAGAGTATAAGCAATAATAGGAAGGACCAAGCGTTTTTGCTAGTTGAGATAAGGATAGCTATATAGGGAGTTGACTTGCATTGTTTTCCTGTACATGTGTGTTACCTTCTAAGTTAACTTTTCTCAAATTAACCTTTTCTCTAGTTCCTGGTCCCCTTCTCCTGTTGGCCTCAGTTGCTTGAAAGTATCTGCATTAGTTTCTCTGTGTTGAGGGCAACAAATGCTATCTAGTTTTTTGGATGTCTTACCTGTCCTCATACCTCCCTTGTGTGCGCTTGGTTTATGATGTGATTAAAGTCCAATCCCCTTGCTACGTTTGCCCTTGATCTAATATCCACATATGAGGGAGAACATACAATTTTTGGTCTTTTGGGCCAGGCTAACCTCACTCAGAATGATGTTCTCCAGTTCCATCCATTTACCTGCGAATGATAATATTTCATTCTTCTTCATGGCTGCATAAAATTCCATTGTGTATAAATACCACATTTTCTTAATCCATCCGTCGGTAGTGGGGCATCTTGATGTTTCCTTAACTTGGCTATTGTGAATAGTGCTGCAATAAACATGGGTGTGCAAGTGCCTCTGGAGTAACCTGATTTGCATTCTTTTGGGTATATCACTAACAGTGGTATTGCTGGATCATATAGTAGATCTATGTTTAGATTTTTAAGAAACCTCCAAATTTTTTTCCAGAGTGGTTATACTAGTTTACATTCCCACCAGCAGTGTAAGAAGGTTCCTTTCTCCCCCTGTATCCTTGCCAACACCTGTTGTTAGTGGTGTTGCTAATGATGGCTATTCTAAAAGGGGTGAGGTGGAATCTTGTTGGGGTTTTAATTTGCATTTCCTTTATTGCTAAGGATGGTGAGCATTTTTTCATGTTTTTTGGCCATTTGAATTTCTTCTTTTGAGAAAGTTCTGTTCAGTTCACTTGCCCATTTCTTTATTGATTCATTAATTTTGCGAGAATTTAGTTTTTTGAGTTCCTCATATATTCTGGTTATCAGTCCTTTGTCTGATGTGTAGCTGGCAAATATTTTCTCCCATTCTGTGGGTGGTCTCTTCAGTTTAGAGACCATTTTTTCTGTTGAGCAGAAGCTTTTTAGTTTTATGAAGTCCCATTTATCTATGCTATCTTTTAGTTGTTGAGCTGCTGGGGTTCCATTGAGAAAGTTCTTGCCTATACCTATTAGTTCCAAGTATTTCTGATTCTTTCCTGTACCAACTTTCGAGTTTGAGGTCTGATATTAATATCCTTGATCCATTTTGAGTTAATATTGGTATGGGATGATAAACATGGATCTAGTTTCAGTTTTTTGCAGACTGCTAACCATTTTTCCCAGCATTTTTTGTTGAAGAGGCTATCTTTTCTTCATTGTGTATTTTTAGCACTTTTCTCAAAGATAAGTTGGTAATAGTTGTGTGGCTTCATATCTGGGTCCTCTATTGTTTTCCACTGGTCTTCTTGTCTGTTTTTGTGCCAGTACCATGCTTTCTTTATGGCTATTGCTTTGTAATATGCTTTGAAATTGGGTATTGTGATACCTCCAGTGTTGTTCTTTTTACTAAGTATTGCCTTGGCTATTCATGGCCTCTTGTATTTCCATATAAATTTAATGGTAGATTTTTCAATTTCTTGGATGAGTGTCATTGGGATTTTGATGGGAATTGCATTAAATATGAGATTACTTTTGGAAGTATACACATTTTTACTATGTTGATTCTACCAATCCATGAGCATGGGAGGTCTGTCCACTTTCTATAGTCTTCCTCAATCTCTTCCTTCAGAAGTTTATAGTTTTCCTCATAGAGGTCATTCACATCCTTTTTTAAGGTTACACCTAGGTATTTGATTTTTTTGAGGCTATTGTAAATGGAATTATTTTCATATATTCTTTCTCTGTTCATTATTAGTGTATAGAAATGCTAATGATTTTTCTATGTTGATTTTATATCCTGCTATCCTGATGGTGTCTAGGAGTTTTGGGGGTCTTTGAGGTACAGGATCATATTGTCTGCAAATAGGGATATTGTGACAGTTTTTTTTTTTTTTTTTTTTACCTATTTGTATTCCTTTTATTCCTTCTTCTTCCCTAATTGTTCTGCCTAGGAATTCAAGTACTATATTGAACAGGAGTGGAGATAGTGGACATCCTTGGCTCATTTCTGATTTCAGAGGGAATGGTTTCAGTATTTCACCATTAAGTATAATGCTGGCTGTAGGTTTGTCATATATAGCTTTTATAATGTTGAGGTACTTTCCTTCTATTCCTAGTTTTCTTAGAGCTTTTATCATGAAATTGTGTTGGATCTTATCAAAGGCTTTTTCTGCATCTATTGAGATGATCAAGTGGTTTTTGTCTTTGCTTCTGTTAATGTGATTTATTATGTTTTTCATTTTCGTATGTTGAACCACCCCTCCATTCCTGGGATGAAGCCTACTTGGTCGTGGTGAATAATCTTTTTGATGTGTTGTTGAATTCAGTTTGCCATTATTTTGTTGAGGATTTTTGCATCAATGTTCATTAAGGAGATTGGCCTATAGTTCTCCTTTTTGGCGGTGTCTTTGCCTGATTTTGGGATAAGTCTAATACTGACTTCACAAAATGTGGTAGGCAGTTTTCCTTCCCTTTCTATTTCATGAAACAGTTGAATGAGGGTTGGTATCAGTTCTTCTTAAAAGGTATGATAGAATTCAGGAGAGAATCCATCAGGTCCTGGACTTTTCTTTTTAGGGAGACTCTTGATTGCTGCTTCAATTTCGTTTTGTGTTATAGACCTATTCAGGTGATTAATTTCCTCTTGGTTCAGTTTTGGATGATCATAAGTATCTAGAAATCTGTCCATTTCTTTAAGATTTTTGAATTTATTTGAATATAGGTTCACAAGGTAGTCTGTGATGATTTCCTGGATTTCAATGGTGTTTGTTGTTATCTCCCCTTTTGCATTCCTGATTCTACTTATTTGTGTTTTTTTCTCACCTCATTTTGGTCATGTTTGCCAGGGGCCTATTGATCTTGTTTATTTTTTCAAAGAACCAACTTTTTGTTTCATTAATTCTTTTTTTGTTTTTTGTTTTTTTTGGTTTCTATTTCATTGATTTCAGCTCTTATTTTTATTATTTTGCTCCCTTGCCTTGTTTTTGTATTTGATTGTTCTTCTTTTTCTAAGAGTTTGAGATGCATCATTAGGTCATTGATTTGAGATCTTTGTGTCTTTTTAATATATGCACTCATAGCTATAAACTTTCCTCTCAGGACTGCCTTTGCTGTGTCCCATAGGTTCCAGTAGATTGTGTTTGCATTTTCATTGACTTCCAGGATCTATTTAATTTCCTCTTGCATTTCATCAATGACCCATTTTTCATTAAGCAAGGAGTTATTGAGTTTCCAGATGTTTGCATGGTTTTTGTCCTTATTTTTGTTGTTGAGTTCTAGTTTTAATGCATTGTGATCAGATAGAATGCATGGTATAATTTTTATTTTCTTATATTTGCTGAGGCTTGCTTTGTGCCCTAGGATATGATCTATTTTGGAGAAGGTTCCATGGGCTGCTGAGAAGAATGTATATTGTGTAGAAGTTGGATGAAATGTTCTGTGGACATCAACTAGGTCCATTTGACCTATGTTATATTTTAGATCTAGGATTTCTTTATTGATTTTTTGTTTGGACGACATATCTATTGATGATAGTGAGGTGTTAAAGTCTCTCATGACCACTGTGTTGGAGTTAATATATATTTTTAGGTTCTTCAGGGTATGTTTGATGGAATTGGGTGCACTGACATTGGGTGCATATAGGTTGATAAGTATTATTTCCTTTTGGTCTTTTCCTCCTTTTATTAGTATGGAATGCCCTTTTTTATCTTGTTTGATCAATTTAGGTTTGAAGTCCACTTGTCAGAGATAAGTGCTACTCCTGCCTTTCTTCAGGGGCCATTGGCTTGGTGAATCTTCTTCCAGCCTTTCATCCTAAGCCTATGCTTATTTCTGTTGGTGAGATGGGTTTCCTGTAAGCAACAAATTGTTGGATCTTCCTTTTTAATACAGTTCATCAAATGGTGCTTTTTGATGGGGGAATTAAGTCCATTAACATTGAGTGTTAGTCAATTTGCAGGCATAATCACTGAGAAAAGGCATAAATTTGACCCCTCCACACCTCCAGCCAGTGCAGAGAATCTCCACTTCATGTTAAACAGAGAAAGGAGGAGGGCCCCCGGGGCTGCCAGTGGCCGGCGCCCATATGGCTTGGGAAGATGCAGACCAGGTGAGCTTCACAGTACCATGGTACCCCCACAGGCAAGCCTGGGCCAGAGCAGCATAGCCCCCTGGACAGACTGACCTCCACCCAGGGAAAAAAAGAGAAACTGAGTAATAAGCAATAAGAACAATTAAGACATGCTGGAAAGAGGGTGGGGCACCCTGAGCGCTGAAGATTGGGGGAAGGGAATCCTTCCTGGGACTGTAAATAAACAAGCCTTTGAAACTTTCTAGTCTGATACCTTGTGCTGCTTTCTCCCTCTTGTCTGTATATTTGTTTTCCCCTTTTCTTTAACTTCTTGCTTTCCATCTCAGCTCACCCTTCCATTCTAAATATTACCATTGTTATTATTACAAGCTAGAAAATATTTAATTGCACACAGTACAGGGACATAACAACACCAAAGACAATGACGGGAAGACAGAAAAAACAGGGAAACCAGTTTCCCCACAGCAAAAAATTAGTACAGGAACCAGAGGGGAATGAAGAGAACAGAAATGCAGATCCAGACTCCAACAAAATGAAGATAAACTATGCCAAAGGACCCAATGAAGCCCACAAGAATAATTTAAAAGAAGACATACTACAAGTACTCAATGACAATTTTATAGAGATGATACTGGATAGGGTCAACCAAAATGTGCAGGAGACACTCAAGAAATTCCAAGACAACAAAAATAGAGAATTTGAAAAAGCAAAAGAAGAAATAAAGGAAACCATAGAAGCACTGTATAAACAACAAAGTGAAAGAGAGAACACAATGAATAAATGGATAAATGAACTCAGGACAAAAATAGACAACATTAAAGGGGAAAACTTCCAGGATATGGAAAACCTCAGAAAAAAGAACGAAACAGAACTGCAAAACAAAACAGAAGGCCAATCCAGCAGAATAGAACAAACAGAAGACAGAATCTCAGAACTCGCAGATGAAATGATAATTAAAGGAAAAACCAAAGAACTATTAATTAACCAACTCAAGACCTGTGAAAAAAAATGCAAGAACTCACTGACTCCATCAAAAGACCAAACTTGAGAATCATGGGCATCGAAGAAGGAGAAGAGGTGCAAGCGAAGGGAATGCATAATATATTCAACAAAATAATAACGGAAAATTTCCCAAATCTAGAGAAAGATATTCCCATACAGATGCAAGAGGCCTCCAGGACACCAAACAGACCAGATCAAAATAGAACTACCACATGACATATCATCATTAAAACAAGTTCAGAA
Organism: Castor canadensis; assembly: GCF_047511655.1. Lineage (NCBI taxonomy): Eukaryota > Metazoa > Chordata > Mammalia > Rodentia > Castoridae > Castor > Castor canadensis. The sequence goes on from NC_133400.1 coordinate 24,919,923, forward strand.
ACTAAGGAAAGAATATTGAAGGGTGTAAGAGAGAAAAAACAAGTAACATACAAAGGTAAACCCATCAAAATCACAGCAGACTTCTCAACAGAAACATTAAAAGCAAGAAGAGCGTGGGGTGAGATCTTCCGGGCACTGAATGAAAATAACTTCAACCCCAGAATATTCTACCCAGCAAAGCTATCATTCTGCCCTTATCTCTAATTTTGTTGAAGAACAGACATAAGCATAATAAGGAAGACAAAGTGTTTTTGCTACTTGAGTTAAGGATGGCTATACAGAGAGATTCCTAGCATTGCTTTCATGTACAAATGTATTATAATGCATGTTGATTCATTTTTAACTGATCTTTACACTGGTTCCTGATCTCTTTCTCATGTTGATCTCTGTCGCTTTAAGGTTTCTGCATTAGTTCCTCTGGAGTGGGAACATCAAATGCTTTCATGTTTTGGGTTTCCTACCTATCCCCATACCTCCCATATGTGCTCTCCCCTTATCATGTGACCCAAGTCCAACAACATTGCTGCATTTGCCCTAGGTCTAAAGTTTGCATATGAGGGAGAACATATGATTTTTGATCTTGTGAGTCTGGCTAACCTCCCTCAGAATGATGTTTGCCAGTTCCATCCATTTACCTGAAAATGATAAGATTTCATTCTTCTTTGTGGCTCAGTAGAATTCCATTGTGTACAGGTGCCACATTTTCTTGATCCATTCATCAGTATTGGGGCACCTGGGCTGTTTCCATAACTTGGCTATTGTGAATAGTGCTGAAATAAACATGGGTGTGCAGGTGCCTCTGGAGTAACCTGTATTGCATTCCTTTGTGTATATCCCCAGGAGTGTGATTGCTGGATCATATAGAAGATCTATGTTTAGATTTTTAAGAAGCCTCCAAATTTTTTCCCAGAGTGGTTGCAACAGCTTGCATTCCCACCAACAGTTTATGAGGCTTTCTTTTTCCCCAAATCCTCTCCAAAACATGTTGTTGGTGGTGTATTTGATGATAGCTATTCTAACAGGGGTGAGGTGGAATTTTAGTGTGATTTTGATTTGCATTTCCTTTATGGCTAGAGATGGTGAGTATTTTTTCATGTGTGTTTTGGCTATTGGTATTTCTTCTTTTGAGAAAATTCTTTTCAGTTCAGTTACCCATTTCTTAATTGGTTCATTGATTTTAGGAGAGTTTAGTTCCTTGTGTGATGTATAGCTGGCAAATATTTTCTCCCACTCTGTGGGTGGTCTCTTCAGTTTAGAGACCATTTCTTTTGCTGTGTGGAAGCTTTTTAATATTATGAAGTCCCATTTGTCTATCCTTGCTCTTAGTGGCTGGGCTGGTGGGGTTCTATTGAGGAAGTCCTTGCCTGTACCTATTAGTTCCAGGATATTTCCCGCTCCTTCCTGTAGTAAATTCAGAGTTTCATGTCTGATATTAATGTCCCTGATTCATTTGGAGTTGATACTAGTCAAGGTAATAAACATGGATCTAGTTTCAGTTTTTGAAGACGGGTAACCACTTTTCCCAGCAATATTGTTGAAGAGGTTGTCTTTTCTCCATCACATATTTTGGGGACCTTTTTAAAAAATGAGGTGGGTATAGTTGTGTGGATTCATATCCAGGTCCTCTATTCTCTTCCACTGGTCTTCATGTCTATTTTTGTGCCAGTACCATGCTGCTTTTATTGCTATTATTTTGTATGGTAGTTTGAAGTCAGGTATTGTGATACATCCAGCATTGCTTTTTTTTCTGAGTATTGCCTTGGCTATTTACAGTCTCTTGTGTTTCCAAATGAACTTTAGGGTAGATTTTTCAATCTCTGTGATGAATGTCATTGGGATTTTTATGGGAATTGCATTAAACATGTATATTGCTTTTGGTAATATAGCCATTTTTACTATGTTGATTCTACCAATCCATGAGCAAGGGAGATCTTTCCATCCTCTGTAGTCTTCCTCTATCTCTTTCTTCAGGAGTTTGTAATCTCCTTGTAGAGGTTATTCATATCCTTTGTTAAATTTACTACTATTTATTTAATTTTTTTGAGGCTATTGTGACTGGAACTGTTTCCATATGTTCCTTCTTAGTTTGTTCATTGTTAGTGTATCAAAAAGCTAATAATTTTTGTAATTTGATTTTTTATGCTGCGGCCCTGCTATAGCTGCTTATGGTGTCTAAGAATTTTTGGATAGAGTTTTTTGGGTCTTTAAGGTATAGTCTTTTGAGTCATTTAAATATAGGACCATATTATCTGCAAAAAGGGATAATGTAACTCTTTATTTACTGTTTGTATCCTTTTTAATTCCTTCTCTTGCCTTATTGCTCTGGTTGAGATTTCAAGTATCATTCTGAAAAAAAAATGTGTAATAGTGGGTGATCTTGTTTCATTCTTGATTTTAGAAAACATGCATCCAGTTTTTCCCCATTCAGTATAGTGTTGGCTCTAGGTCTGTCATTTATACCCCCTAAAATGCTGAACTATAATCCTTCTCTTCCTAATTTTTTGGGGTTTTTAATCATAAAAGGGAGGTTACATTTTGTCAAAGTCTTTTTCTATGTTTATTACAATGGTTATTAGGTTCTTGTCCTTCATTTTGTTTATGTGCTATATTATGATTATTGATTAACATATTTTGAACCATCTTCATATCCTGCAATGAATTCAACATGATTTTGGTACATGATCTCTTTAATGTGTTGTTAAATTTTGTTTTAAAGCATTCTGTTGAGGATTTTTGCAAGAAATTGTTACAGTTTTCTTTTTTGATTGTGTTCTTTTCTGATTTTGGCATCAATGTAATATTTGATGTGTAGAATGATTTGGAAGTAGTCCTTCCCTTCCTATTTTCTGAATTAATTTGAAAGGCATTGTGAATGACCTCAAGAGATACAAAAAGTATTTTTTTATTTCATTCACATGAAGCACCCATGTTTCCTGTGCCATAATTCTCATCACAGAATACAGATTCAAAAATAGTAGTCTTGTACTCCACATATGACAAATCACATATATTAGAAGAGGTTACATATGAGAGAGAAAGGATAAAAGAAGTAAGTTAAGAAAGTGAATATAGTTGACGTACTTTCTATTCAATAATGAATATAGAATTTTTAAACCTATTGAAATCACCATAAGAAGGGGATTAAGATAGAAAGAAGAAAAATAGAGAGGATGATCCAATGCCAGTTATAATATGTATATATATATGGAAAGGTAACAATGAAACACAATGTATATCTTAAAAAAACAAAAATGTCATTTTTTTTTTTTAACAAAATGGAGAGCAGGGAGGCCAAACAAGTCCTGTCTGGGGTGGTGGTACAAGTGGAAAATATAGGGAAATGGTTTAGGACTCAAATATGGTAAAAATATTATGTACACATGTATGTAAATGGAAAAGTGAGACATGTTG